>NC_135963.1:60080454-60260198 GCF_053455715.1 Rhinoraja longicauda | reverse complement strand
AGACAAAGGGGGGGGGGGGGGGGGTGACATCGTCCAAACCAAAACACCGATGCAGGTTGTCTGTGTTGTCCCGGAGGGTGGGAGACGGATTGGGAGGTGGCCAGTCTGCTTGAGGACGGGCGGGCACGGCTCAGTGCTGGCTGTGGGTGTGCGGGGGCTGGGGGACGAGTGTGTGTGCACACTCACTCACACACACTCACACACACTCACACACACACACTCACACTGCCTGCCGACTGCTCTTTGTCTCGGTGCAGGCGGCGCGGCTGCGGACCGTGTAGGGCAGGACAGGGCAGGGCAGGGCTGGTGTGGCCGTGGGCAGGGCTGGTGTGGCCGTGGGCAGGGCTGGTGTGGCCCGTGGGCAGGGCTGGACAGGCAGGGGTGGGGTGGGGTGGGCAGGGCAGGGCTGGTGTGGCCGTGGCAGGGCTGGACAGGCAGGGCAGGGTGGGCAGGGCTGGTGTGGCCGTGGGCAGGGGTGGACAGGCAGGGGTGGGGTGGGCAGGGCAGGCTGGGAGTCTGCCCTCGACACGGGCACCGGTCACAGCTCCTCCCAGCCGCCGGCACCGGGCGCTACCAGGGCCACAGATTTCACCCCCGTCTCCCGGGATAAGATAACGCGTCGGGTTGTAAACGGCCGGCAAATCCCGGCTCCAGCGGATGCCCACTCTGAATCCCCTCTCTCCCTCTCCCACCTCTGTCTCTCCCTCTCCCACCCCTCTCTCTCTGTCTCTCTCCCTCTCCCCCTCTCTCCCCCCCTTCCCTCTCCCCCTCTCCCCCCTTCCCTCTCCCCCTCTCCCACCCCTCTCTCCCCCTCTCCCACCCCTCTCTCCCTCTCTCTGTGTCTCCCACACAAGGCAGCGCCGGGGCTGCACAACCCACCAACACCAAACGCCTTTGCAGCGCATTAGTGCCGGAATGCGGGGCCCGGGACCAAGAAGTGTCTCCACCCGATTTATTCACAAGAAGGAATGGGTGACGTTTGTGGTCGAGACCTTCTTCACACTTCATCACCCATTCCTTCTGTCCCGAGATGCTGCCCGTCCCGCTGAGTTACTCCAGCATTTTGTGAATAAATCGATTTGTACCAACATCTGCAGTTTATTTTCTTATACCAAGTGTCTCCACCCGACACTCCCCACCCACCAACACACACACACACCCCACACACACACACACACTCCCCACACACCCCACCCACCAACACACACACCCCGACACTCCCCACCCACCACCCGTCCCCTCTCTCCACAGATGCTGCCCGTCCCGCTGAGTTACTCCAGCGTCTTGTGTCTGGCTTCACTGGGTCAGTGCGGGGAAGGCGGCGGGCGGGAGAGAGAGAGAGGGGGGGAGAGAGAGAGGGGGGAGGAGAGAGAGAGAGAGAGAGGGGGGAGAGAGAGAGAGGGGGAGGGAGGAGAGAGAGACAGAGAGAGAGGGGGGAGAGAGAGAGAGAGACAGAGAGAGTGAGAGTGCGTGTGCATGGGCAGATACTCACGGTTGAGGCGGGAGCGTTGTGTGTGCCCAGTCGTTGTGCGAGTCCCGGTCATTGTACAGTGCACAGTGTTACAGTACATGCCCCAGTGACAGGCGGGCAGGCGGGCAGGCGGGCACCAGTGTACACACACATCCCCAGTGCCGCTACATCATTGTCAGTGTAAGGCAGCCCCATCCCCAGCGCCAGCCCCAGCCCCAGCCCCAGCCCCAGCGCCGCACCCACTCCCACCATTGGCCAGACTCATCTCTCCAACACACACCTGCTCCACTCTATTGGCCGCCCCGCTGGACTGAAAGGTGACTGGACCCTCCTGTAGATGGTTATGCATGCAACCTATACTGTAGCTACCTTATCACCACTAACCACGCCCCATCCTATTAGTACAACTGTAGTCTCCTCCCTTTGTTCCACCCTTTTAGGTCCCGGTACGTCTGAAGGCTGGATGCAGTCAGTGCTGGGACGTGTGTGCCATGTGCTATAATAAACTACCAGTAAAGGTTACAGTGTGTCAGAGGAACAACTCCTTTACATGGTGTCAGGAAGTGGGATGCGAGCGTTTCCCGTTTACCGGTTTTCATTTATTTTGTTCCCGTTAGTGCCCAGTTTCGGGTTTCCCTCGATATGGCGTCCTCATGCCGAAAGCCATCTCCCTTGTCTTCGATGCCGACATTGCGGAACGATGGTCGACTTTTGCTGATGGGACTACACTCACTACGTCAATATTGCGAACCGGAACGACCCAGCCGCGGTCAAAGCATCACTTTTGCTCAACCTGGCCGGTCCCGACGCAATGAAGAGAGCTCAAGCCTTTGTCTATGCACCAGCGGTCCTGGATGACAACGACCAGCCGGTCGAGCCAGCTGAATCGGCCGACGACCCGGTATGGTCTTTTTGCGCAAATTCGCGGAGCTATGCGACCTGCCCTCCAACCGTATACTGGAGCGGGCCAGTTCTTCTCACGCAAGCAACAGCCGGATGAACCTGTTGAATGCTTCATTGCCGACCTGCGACACCTTGCCCAGCGGTGCCGATTCGAAACCATGCGCGACCAGCTCGTCAGAGACATTCCTCGTTACCGGTATGGTCGATCAGAAGCTGCGTGCCGACCTGCTGCAACGGCCTGACCTAACCCTGACTCAAGCAATGCATGCGTGCCGCATTGCCGAAGTGGTCCATCCATCCTCACGGACAGAGGGGGTCTGACAACCGAGCCGTAAATTTAACTGGAGTTGCTGGACAACGACGGATGAGGGAGAACTTTCGCCCTCCACAGCGGCCCGTTCGCACACCCCGGGACCCAAGATCTAACAAGTGTCCTAACTGCAGCTACGTACACTCCTCAGAATCACAGTGCCCAGCCCTTGGGAAGACATGCAATTTCTGCGGGAGAAGAAACCATTTTGCAGCTGCCTGCCGATCCCGTGGGAAAGTTCCCCTCAGCTCCCAGACAACTCCTAGACAATCTTTTGCAGGTTGATAGCGAGATGGACTCTGAGCCCAGCTTTTCCACGGGAGATGTAAGTATTTACACTCTCCTCCACAGCCGATCTCGCCTCCCCGATCCTTCTGTGAACATAACTGTCAACAATAAGTGTTCTCTGCTAAACTTGACACGGGGGCGAAGGTGAACGTAATGTCAACAAAGCTGTTCCACCGGATAAGGAATAATGAGCTGCTGATTGCCGACCGCTCTGTTTTGCGTGCCTATGGGGGGAGAGGAACTAACACCTGTGGGGAGGGCGACCTTCCACTGCGTGCTGCAGGAAGGTTCCCAGGACCTGTCTTTCTTCATTCTGGACAGTGACTGTGTGACGTTGCTTAGCAACCGGGCATGCCAGGATCTGGGCTGGTGTCGTTTAACCATACGGTCCACAAGGTGCAACCTGTGATGGATCCACTATGTGAGTACCCAGACCTGTTTGACGACAAGCTGGGGAAGCTGCCGGTGGTGTACAAGATCGCGACAGACCCATCTGTGGAGCCCGTGATCCGTCCACCCCACAGGGTGTCTTTTGCCATGAAGGGCAAAGTGGAGAATATGCTCAAGGACATGGTCAACATGGGAGTGCTGGAGGCTGTCAGCGATCCAACCGTATGGGTCTCCACCATGGTCGCCACGTTGAAGAAAGAAAAAATGAGATACGGGTGTGCATTAACCCCAAGGACTTAAATATGGCAATTAAACGGCCCCACTACCCCCATGAGGACTGTCGAAGATGTTGCCGGCCCAGGTGGGACACGCTACTGTGTTCTCCGTCCTCGATGCAAGGAGCTCGTTTTGGCAGATACCCCTGGACAAACGCTCCACGGATCTGACCACGTTCAGCACGCCCTTCGGCAGGTTTAAGTTTTTACGGATGCCGTTCGGCATCAACTCTGCCAGCGAGGTATTTCAGCGTTCTATGGAACAACTATTTGCAGGTCTGCCCTGCGCGATTATTGTGGATGACATTCTGGTCTATGGGAGGGACGTGGCCGAACATGACCACAACCTCCGGCGGATTTTGGACCGTGCCCGCAGATAAATTTGAAGCTCAATCGGTCAAAGTGCAAGTTCCGGGTGCCTGAGGTCACATACGTCGGACACATCTTCACAGCCCAAGGGTTAAAGCCAGACCCGCAAAAGACCAGCGCCATCTCTGAGCTGCCGGCCCCGACTGACGCTGTCAGTCTGCAGCGCTTCCTGGGCATGGTGAACTACCTGGGGAAGTTTATCCCCGACCTCAGCGAGTTGAGCGCACCCCTGAGACAACTCACAAAGAAGGACATTGCCTGGGCATGGTTTCCACACCACCAGCAGGCGTTCGACCTGCTGAAGACGAGGCTGGTCAGCACACCAACACTAAGGTTTTTTGATCTGCTGCTTCTCAATCGTGGTCACCTGCGACGCCTCCCGATTTGGACTGGGTGCTGCCTGCCTGCAACTCCACGCTGACGACTCGCTGCAGCCTATCTCCTATGCCTCTAGGACAATGACGGCCACAGAGCAACGCTATGCTCAGATAGAGAAGGGAGCTGCTGGCGGTGGTTTTCTCGGCGTGTTCGAGGTTTAGGAGACTTCTTATTCGGCACCAGGTTCACCATTGAAACGGATCACCAGCCACTGGTGACAATACTTAATAAACCGATACCACTGACCGCTCCTGCCAGACTACAGCGGATGATGCTGCAGCTACAGCGCTTCGACTTTAAGATCGTATATAAGAGGGGCACCGAGATGCATGTGGGCTGATGCACTGTCCCGGGCCCCCCCGGACCTCCTGCGACCAGCACCCCTTCGAGCAGTCGGACTTACAGGTACTGAACGTCAACTTCGTCCCTTCTCACCAGCTGAAATGCCTGGTTGAACACACCGCAAACGACCCCGACCTGCAGCAGCTTGCTGCTGTCATCAAGCGTGGGGTGGCCCACCAAGCGGAAATTCGTTGCCCTGCCAGCGTCCACCCCTATTTTTTGGTCCGCGATGAGTTAGTCCTCCGGGATGGTATTATTATCAAAGGGCACAAGGTTGTCATCCCGGAATCACTGCGTGGCTTGTATTTTGATGCCGCCCACATGGGACATCCCGGTGCAGATGCCACCATCTCACATGCCCAGGACCAGTACTACTGGCCGGGCCATGGCTAAATACATCCAAGCCCGAGTCGATTCCTGTCCGGACTGTCACTCGCTTGCCCCGCATCAGCAAAGACAGCCACTTTTGCAGCAGCCTGCACCTGAAATGCCCTGGACTTCTCTGGCTGCCGACATTTTTCGACTGGCGTGGTAAGCAATACCTTGTGCTAGTAGACTCTTACTCGAATTGGTTCGAGGTGGACTTCCTCCCTGCCATCACCTCCGAGATGGTGATCAGCAAGCTTCGCCGCCACTTTTGCCACGTTTGGTTTCCCCTGTCCGGCTGCAGACAGACAACGGTTCGCCAGTTCACCAGCGCTGAGTTTCGAGCGTTTGCCACAAAGTGGAACTTTAATCATTTCACTAGCAGCCCGGAGTACCCTCAAAGCAATGGTCTAGCGGAACGGGCGGTCCGGAGCGCTAAGCACCTGCTTGAACAAACCCCGCCTCTCGAACGGGGATTTCTATCAGTGCTCCTGAACCTTCGCAACATTTCTCGAGACATTTCCATGGGATCCCCTGCCCAGCGACTCATGTCCCGAGTTGTCCGCCCTCCGATGCCTATTGCCCAGCAGTCCCTGATGCCTAAAGTCCTGCAGCCTGCTGATGTCCAGAAACGTATTGCCCAAAAACACGAGATCCAGCGACGGTCGCATGATAAATCCTGCCGCCCTCTTTCTCCACTGATGCCGGGACAGGTCGTCCGTTTGCAGACGTCCACCGGCTATTCCCGACTTGCCACCGTCGTCGGTTTGACACCGCGCCACGTTCCTACCTCGTGGATTTCGAAGGGACTGTCTACAGACGCAGCCGCCAGCACCTGTTGGCGGTTAACGAGCCCAAACCACCTCCTGCGGTTCCGTATACCCCTCCATCGCGTGTCGAGCCTTCCTCCACTAACGTACCCTCTGCTCCCTGCATGCCACGGTCGGTCCTTTTGCCTCGGGTAGCCCCCCCTGCTCCTCCCGGGCTTGCTCCCCAGGCTCTGTTGTCCCCTGCAAAATCTTCTCTCTCTCCAACTTCAACTCGTTCTACCCCTTCATTTTCGCCTGGCTCTCCTGTGTCTCTCCGTTCCCCCTGCAAGCTGGGTTCTCCACCCAGCTTCTCTCCTCCTGTCTCTGTTTCTTGTCCCCCTCCTACTCTTTCGGGCGGGGGAGGGTGAAGGTGCTGTGCGCACTCGCTCGGGTCGGATTGTAAAACCTCCGGCTCGCTACGGAGAATATGTCTAGCTTTGCAGGTACTGTATAATAATCCTGCTACTGTAGTAACTTGTTTGAATTGTAAGGGGAAGGATGTAGATGGTTATGCATGCAACCTATACTGTAGCTACCTTATCACCACTAACCACGCCCCATCCTATTAGTACAACTGTAGTCTCCTCCCTTTGTTCCACCCTTTTAGGTCCCGGTACGTCTGAAGGCTGGATGCAGTCAGTGCTGGGACGTGTGTGCCATGTGCTATAATAAACTACCAGTAAAGGTTACAGTGTGTCAGAGAACACTCCTTTACACCTCCCTCAACAGGAGCCGCTACAGCCCCAGCTAAACGGCAGGGGGGGGGGGAGGGGAGAGGGGGAGGAGAGGGGGGAGAAGGGGGGGAAGGAATGGGGGGGAGGAGGGAGAGGGGGGAGAGGGGGGGAGGATGGGGGGGAGAGGGAGGGGGAGGGAATGGGGGGGAGGAGGGAGGAGGGGAGAGAGGGGAGAGGAGGGGGGAGGGAAGGGGGAGGAGGGAAGGGAGGGAAGGGGGGGAAGAGGGGAGGTGGAGAGGGGGGGAGGGAGGGAAGGGGGAGGAGGGAAGGGAGGGAAGGGGGGGAAGAGGGGAGGTGGAGAGGGGGGAGGGAGGGAGGGAGGGGTGCAGGTTGAAGTCATCGGACCAAGCTTTACTAGACCAACGTTAAGGATATTTAGAGACACAAGGAACTACAGATGCTAGGATCTCGAGCAAGACACAAAATGCTGGAGGAATTCAGTGGGCCAGGCAGCATCTGTGGAGGGAAATGGACAGATGACGTTTGGGGTCGGGACCCTTGCTTCTTCAGACTGCTAGCAGCAGGAATCTGGAGGGGGGGTGACAGAGGGTCTGGCCATTGGAGACAGGAGGAGAACGTCTTCAAAGTTGGCACACTTTAAAGAGATGTGACAGAGACACAAGGAACTGCAGAGGCTGGGATCTTCAGCAAAACACAAAGTGCTGGAGGAACTTTGCCAGACCGAAGGAACTGCAGATGCTGTTTTAACTGAAGGTAGACACAAAATGCTGGAGTAACTCAGCGGGTCAGGCAGCATCTCTGTACAACATGGATAGGTGACGTTTAGAGTCGGGACCCTTGAGACTGATTTTAGTAGTAGTGGGGGAATGAAGAGTAATGGAGAAACTGAAGCGAGAAAAAAACTGGACAAGTTGTGGCCCAAATCCATGCCTTAAAGTTTGAGTCTTGCAGTCGTGGAGTTGTCCAGCACAGAAACAGGCTCTTTGACCCACCTTGTCCATGCCGACCAAGTTGGCATGCTGGGTTGGTCACATTTTCCTACATTTGGTCCACAACCCTCAACACACTTAATATCCATATATATGTCCAAAGTCCTGCTTGTATCCACTTGTATAACTTCCTCTAGCAGCTCATTCCAGATATGGACTACCCTTTCTGAGTAGAAAAGTGTTCAGTTGGGTTCAACATTGCTTTATTATCACATTTGCAACTGCACAGTGAAATCCATTTTACATATATTACACATGTGGGCACCAACATTTTTGGCGTCATGATTTAAAGTCCAATGTACTGGAGCAGTTTCTGCGAACCAACGTCCTTCTCCTCTCCTCACCTCGCCCGGCCATCTTTGTGACCCAGGGGCGCCTCCTGCAGACCAACCGTGACAGTGCTGGAGGCATCAGCCCGGTTCACCCTCCTATTGATCCACTCCTAGCACCCCCATGTCTCCAGCTCCTTCCTGGTTATACCGTCTCACCAGCCTTCGGGCGGGCCCCACCTTCGGGCGATGTCCTGCCCAGCAACAAACCTTCCCGTGGCCTGAGTTTCCCTCTGAGATCCCTCTTCAATCTCTCCTCACTCATCTTAAGCATCTGCCCTCATTTTAGAATCCTCTCTCCTGGTAAAAAGACCGTGAGTGTTCACCCTCACCATGGTTCTGAGAAGTTAAGTGATGAATATACATGGATGCTGTTGTTTACTGTTACTGCACTGCAGAGTCTTGGAGCTGCCAATACTCTCTCCCCAAATTGCTTGTTATTTCCTGGAAGCATAGGTAAAGCATCTGCCAGACCCATCTCCCAGTCTTAGAAACACCCTGTGATCTATACTAGCTATGCTATGACACTAGACCCATGACATGTACAGTCTATTCCACGGGCAAATACACAGAGTACTTTACCCAGGGTAGGGGAATCAAGAAACAGAGGACATAGGTTTAAGGTGAGCAGCGAAGGATTTAATAGCACCCTGAGGGACAACTGTGGCATTGCTGTAGAGCTACTGCATCACAGCGCCTGAGACTCGGGTTCGATCCTGACTTCGGGTGCCGTCTGTACGGAGTTTGTACGTTCTCCCATGACCGCGTGGGTTTTCTCTGAGACCTTCGGTTTTCTCCCACACTCCAAAGACTTACTGGTTTGTAGCTTAATATTGCTTGGCATAAATGTAAATTGTCCCTTGTGTGTTTAGGATAGTGTTAATGTGCGGGGATCGCTGGTCGGTGCGGACTCAGTGGGTTGAACGGCCTATTTCAGCGCTGTATCTCTAACACAGAGGGTGGTGGGTATATGCAAAGAGCTGCCAGAGGAGGTAGTCGAGGCACGTACAAATTCACCATTTAAAGGCCACTTGGATAGGTACATGAATAAAAAAAGTTTAGATGGATAAGGGTCAAACACAGGCAGGGTCTCGACCCAAAAGGTCACCCATTCCTTCTCTCCAGAGATGCTGCCTGACCCGCTGAGTTACTCCAGCTTTTGGTGTCTACCTTCAAACGCAGGCAGGTGGGAACTAGTGTAGATGGGGGATCTTGGCCAGCATGGATGCCTTGGGCTGAAGGGCCTGTTTCTGTGCTGTATGACTCTGTGCCTCTATGATCTAATGTGTGCAAATGGGATTAGTGTAACTGGGCAAAAGATTCAGCTAGAAAGTCGTGGGCAGAATGGACCAATTGTTTGCTGTACAATTTTATGACTGAGATGATCAGATCGACAGAGGAAAAGAATCAAGGATATCATTATAAGCTCATTGAACAAATACAATGAGGATAACGAATAATCAGCAGCCAGGAGATGAGATCAAACGTTGATATGGAGTTGATATGATGGACAAAGTATCATCTCTTTTTTTCGCTATTCATATTTTGATGTCAGATCGATTTATGCTGTTTTTTTGCAGCCACAGATTGAGCTGTTGATTTGAAAAACATTAGTTTAGCAGAAAAAAAGACCCCAAAAGCTGGAGTAACTCAGCGGGTCAGACAGCATCTCTGGAGAAAAGCAATAGGTGACGTTTCACAGAGTGTTGGAGTAACTCAGCGGGTCAGACAGCATCTCTGGAGAAAAGCAATAGGTGACGTTTCGTGTCCAGACCCTTCTTCAGACAATCGCTTCAGACAGTCTCGACCCGAAACGTCACCCATTCCTTTTCTCTAGAGATGCTGTCTGAACTGCTGAGTTACTCCAGCTTTTGGTATCCATATTCAGTTTAAACCAGCATCTGCAGTTCCTTCCTACACAGTAGTTGAGCAGGCAAGGTTTCCACAGCTGATGTTCACCGTCCACATAAGCCACACATCAGGTTTTACAGGAGACAGACAGGGAGACTGCAGGTCCTGGAACCTGGAGCACAAGACCCCTGCCGGAACTCAGTGAGTCAAGCAGCATCTGTGGAGACAGGGTCATGGTGAACATTTCGGGTTGAGGGTTGACATCAGGACCTGATTCAGATTTCGACCCAAAACTTCAACAATGCCTCTGCCTCCACTTGTGTACAGGTGTGGTCTTCATGGAGGTTTTTATCCTATGCTTTTCATCCCTATCTGTATAACTCATTATCTCCCACCACAGAGCCAACAATGGATCATTGTGGGCTCCACCTTTCCTTGATCATCATTGCTCTTTGCATATCTTTCATTCATTTGTTATAAGTAACTTCTATATCTCTCATTTCCCTTTCCCCAACTCTCAGTCTGAAGAAGGGTCTCGACCCAAAATGTTACCTATTCCTTTTCTCCAGAGATGTTGCCTGACCCGCTGAGTTACTCCCGCTTTTTGTGTCTATATAACTAAACATACATTGTTTCAGAATTGCTTTGAACCAACCCGTAACCCCTATTTGCTGGATAGAGTGAATGTGGAGAGGATGTTTCCACTAATGGGAGAGTCTAGGACCAGAGGTCATGGCCTCAGAATTAAGGATGTATCTTTAGCATGGAGATGAGGAGGAATTTCTTTAGCCAGAAGATGATGAATTTGTGGAATTCATTGTTACAAGGGGCAGTGGAGGCAGTCATTAGGTGTTTTTAAACAAGATAGATTCTTGATTAGTAAGGGCATCAAAAGTTATGGGGAGAAGGCAGGAGAATGAGGTTGAGAGGGAAAGAAAGATAGAAACATAGAAAATAGTGACAGGAGGAGGCCATTTGGCCCTTTGAGCCAGCACCGCCATTCATTGTGATCATTGTTGATCATCCACAATCAGTAGTATAAGAAAATAACTGCAGATGCTGGTACAAATCGATTTATTCACAAAATGCTGGAGTAACTCAGCAGGTCAGGCAGCATCTCGGGAGAGAAGGAATGGGTGACGTTTCGGGTCGAGACCCTTCTTCAGACTGATGTCAGGGTTGGCGGGAAAAAGGAAGGATATAGGTGGAGACAGGAAGATAGAGGGAGATCTGGGAAGGAGGAGGGGAAGGGAGGGACAGAGGAGCTATCTAAAGTTGGAGAAGTCGATGTTCATACCACCGGGCTGCAAACTGCCCAGGCGAAATATGAGGTGCTGTTCCTCCAATTTCCAGTGGGCCTCACTATGGCACTGGAGGAGGCCCATGACAGAAAGGTCAGACTGGGAATGGGAGGGGGAGTTGAAGTGCTCGGCCACCGGGAGATCAATTTTGTTATTGCGGACCGAGCGCAGGTGTTCAGCGAAGCGATCGCCGAGCCTGCGCTTGGTTTTGCCGATGTAAATGAGTTGACATCTAGAGCAGTGGATGCAATAGATGAGGTTGGAGGAGGTGCAGGTGAACCTTTGTCTCACCTGGAAACTCTAAGTCAGTAACCTGTGCCTGCCTTCTCACCATATCCCTTGATTCCACTAGTCCCGAGAGCTCTATCTATTAAATTCATCCAGTGAATTGGCTTCCACTGCCTTCTGTGGGCGGAGAATTCCACAAATTCACAATTCTCTGGGTAAAAAGGTTTCTTCTCACCTCAGTTTTAAATGGCCTCCCCTTTATTCTTAGACTGTGGCCCCTAGTTCTGCTCCCCCAAAAATTGGGAACAATTTTCCTGCATCTAACTTGTCCAGTCCTTTTATAATTTTATATGTCTCTATAAGATTCCCTCTCATCCTTCTAAACTCCAGTGAATACAAGCCCAGTCTTTCCAATCTTTGCCATGATTGAATGATGGAGTGGACCCGATGGACTGAATAGCCTAATTCTGCTCCTATGACTTATGATCGCTAATCCCCATAGGATGGGCTACAATAGAACATAGGATCAGTACAGCACATGGTCAGGCCCTTCGGCCCACATCGTCTGTACCAACCATGATGCCATCTAAATGAATCTCATCTACTTTTCCGTGATTTATACACGTCTGTGCATTCCCTATCCATGTGCCTCTTAAACGTCACGATTGTATCTGTTTCCACCAAACCCTCTGGGTGTGCATTCTAATCAACGAGTACTCTCCATGTAAAGACACTTGCTTCACAAATCTCCTTTAAACATCCCCCTCTCACCTTAAATATACCATTTGACATTTCCTCTCTGGGGGAAAAATCCAGGACATTGCACACAAATGCTGCTTGTCCAAAGCCAAAAATATCATGGAAGACCCCAGCCAACTCCATCACGGACTGTTCACCCTGCTGCCCTCTGGTCAGGGGTACTGCAGCACACAGAGCAGAACAGCCAGGTTCTGCAATAGCTTCTTCCCCGAGCCATCAGACTCTTGAATTCACAATGATCAGCCGCCATTATTTTATGTGCGAGTTACTTATTTATTTATTTTTCTTTAATCAATTTTTATTATTTGGTGTTACATTGAAGCCAGTTGCCACAGAATTTTGTTCAAATATGCACTCGTCTGTATAGTTTTGAATGACAATAAAGTTATATTCATTCATTCATTCATTCATTCATTCATTCATTCATTCAAAAAGCCGCATCCTATCTGAGCCTCTCATCATTTCATACACAATATATGAAGAAAATTGGAATATGAAATTTCTAGATATTATAAATTTGTAGAGATTAAAATAATGACGGCTTTTAAACAGCCACCGGAGTTAGAATGAGGTAAACAAATGGTTAGAATTTAAAGTGAAAGAAAAATGATATAAAATGTAGTGAAACAAAATAACAAAGGTTTCTGAAGGCAAGATTGTCTATCCCCATCTGCAAGTTTACAGATGACACTATTGTGGTGGGCTGGATCACAAACACTGACCAGGTAGAGTGCAGGAAGGAGATAGGGAACCTAGCTAGACCCTGAAGAAGAGTTTCAACACGAAACGTCACCCATTCCTTCTCTCCAGAGATGCTGCCTGTCCTGCTGAGTTATTCCGGCATTTTATAACATGGTGTCAGGACAATAACCTCTCCCTCAATGCCAGCAAGATGAAGGAGCTAAGTATTGACCAGGAAGCATGGTGGAGTACATGCCCCAATCAGCATCATTGGTGCTGAAGTGGAAATGGTTGAGAATTTTAAGTTCCTTGATGTTAATATTACCAATGATTTATCATGGACCAAACACATTGGAGCAACAACCATGACCCACACCTCTACTTCCCTAGGAGAATGACATTCCCAATGTCACCAGTGACTTTTACAAACTTCTACAGATAAGCCTACTGTTGGGATGCATCACAGCTTTGTTTGGGAACAGATCTTCCCAAGACCGCAGGACATTATAGAGATGTAGGTGTAGCCCAGTCCATCATACACACCTGACACCCCAACATTGACTCAGGAAAGCAGCCAACATAATCAAAGACTGTATTTATCCTACTGAAGAGACAAACCACAAAATCTGCTCTTACATTAAGATCTCCACACCGCACCATGAAATTAGTAAACACTCAGAAAGATATGAGTTTTCAAATTATAATGAATTGAATTAATTAACTTTCTGAACAATTCAATTAAGTAAAAAGTATTTAATCAAAGGAGCTACGCAGGAGGATTGGAGACACAGTGAACTGCAAATGCTGGAATCTGGCAAAAAGCACGTGTTGGAATCGGAAGAAGAGTCCTGATCCAAAACGTTACCCATTCCTGTTCTCCAGAGATGTTGCCTGACTCGCTGAGTTACTCCAGCACTCTGTGAAACGTCACCTATCCATGTTCTCCACAGATGCTGCCTGACCCGTTGAGTTACTCCAGCACTCTGTGAAACATCACCAATCCATGTTCTCCACAGATGCTGCCTGACCTGCTAAGTTACTCCAGCACTCTGTGAAATGTCACCTATCCATGTTCTCCAGAGATGCTGCCTGACCCGCTGAGTTACTCCAGCACTTTAGCACTGCTCTACACAAGAGGTTTGTTGAGTTCTAGAAGTATATTAAAGAGCAACCAGCCCAAGAATGATGAGAAGAGATTAATCAGAAAGACCTAAAGTTCTGGTAGACCATGAATGTATGTTTCTGAAAGTGGATCGGCAAGATGATCCCTCCAAATAATTTGTTTTGATAATGGCACAGAAGGTATGGAGGCCTGTTTCCTTTATCATCGTTACTTTTCTGCACATCTTTCATCCATGTGTTCTATATCTCTCTACATCACTGTCTACATCTCTCGTTTCCCTTTCCCCTGACTCTCTGTCTGAAGAAGGTCTCGATCCTTTTCTCCAGGCATTTTGCCTGACCCACTGAGTTACTCCAGCATTTTGTGTGTATTTTCGGTTTAAACCAGCATCTGCAGTTCCTTCCTCCACAGGAAACATGAAACATGCCTTTTGGCCCACCGAGTCCGCACTGACCAGCGATCCCCATACACTAACACTATCCTGCACACTAGGGACAAGTTACAATTTACAGAAGCCAATTAACCTACAAACCCAAGATAGACAAAACAATTTGGAGTAACTCGGTGGGACAGGCAGCATCTCTGGAGAGAAGGAATGGGTGACATTTTCTGGTCGAGATTCTTCTTCAGACTAATGTCAGGGTAGAGGGAAATACATAGATAAGGAAGTGTAAGATGCAAAAATACCTTGTAGGGATTGTCGGGGTCCCTGGACAGAGTCTAGGGAGGAGGTATAGGGACAGGTGTTGCATCTCCTGTGGTTACAGGGGAAGGTACCTGGGGAGGGGATGGTTTGGGTGGGAAGGGGTGAGTTAACCAGGAAGATACCGAGGGAACGGTCTCTGTGGAAGGCGGAAAGGGGTGGAGATGGGAAGATGTGACTAGTGGTGGGATCCCGTTGGAGGTGGTGAAAATGTTGGAGGATTATGTGTTGTATGCGACGGCTGATGGGGTGGAAGGTGAGGACTAGGAAGACTGTCTGTTGTGACTGGTGGGAGGGGAGGCAAGGGCAGAGCTGCGGGGTACCAAGGAGACATGTGTGAAGACCTCATCTATGATGGGAGAGGGGAACCCCCATTCCCTAAAGAATGAGGACATCTCGGATGTCTTGGTGTGGAACACCTCGTCTTGAGCGTCGATGCAGCATAGATGGAGGAATTGAGAGTAGGGGATAGAAGCAGGGTAGGAAGAAGTGTGGTTGAGATACTTGTGGGAATCAGTAGGCTTGTTATAGACATCAGTCGATTGTCTATCTCCTGTGATGGAGACTGCGAGATCAAGAAAGGGGAGGGAGGTGTTGGAGATGGTCCAAGTAAATTTGAGTGCAGGATGGAAATTGGTGGTGAAGTTGATGAAGTCCATGAGTTCTGCATGGGTGCAGGAGGCAGCACCAATGCAGTCGTCAATGTAGCGGAGGTAGAGTTCGGGGATAGGGCCAGTGTACGCCCGGAACAGGGATTGTTCAACTTACCCTACAAAGAGGCAGGCATAGCTGGGGCCCATGCAGGTGCCTATTGCTACACCTTGGACTTGGAGGAAGTGGGAGGAGTTGAAGGAGAAGTTGTTGAGGGTGAGGACCAGCTCCGGTAGGCGGAGTAGAGTGTTAGTTCAGGGAAATTGGATGGTTCTACGGTCGAGGAAGAAACGGAGGGCTTTAAGGCTTTCCTGGTGGGGGATGGAGGTGTAGAGTGACTGAACCCATAGTGAAGATGAGGGAGTGGGGGGCTGGGAAAGTGGAAGCCATTAAACAGACGAAGGGCATGTGAGTGAGGTGTCTTGGGCATTGGTCGGGAGAGATTGGACCAGGGGAGGATAGGATGGAGTTGAGGTACATGGAAATCATTTCCGTGGGACAGGAGCAGGCAGAAGCAATGGGTCTGCCAGGGCAGTTGTGTTTGTGGATTTTGGGGAGAAGGTTGGGAAATGATAAGGTTGGAGGCTTTGGAAGGCAGACAGCCAGAAGTGATAAAATCAGAAATGATCTGTAAGATTATGGCCTGGGGCTCATCTGTGGGATCATGGTCCAAGGATAGATAGGAGGAGGTATCCTAGTGCTGGCGCCTGGCCTCAGTGCGGTACCTACAAACCTGTATGTCTTTGGAGTGTGGGAGGAAACCGGAGCACCCGGACAAAACCCACACAGGTCACGGGGAGAACGCACAAACTCCATACAGACAGCACCCGTAGTCAGGATCGAACGCGGGTCTCTGGCGCTGTAAGGCAGCAACTCTCCTGCTGCACCACTGTGTCTTCTGAAGAAATCTGACGAGTCCTGACCCGAAATGTCATCAATCCATTCCCTTCTCAGATGCTGCCTGACCCACCGAGTTCCTCCAGCACTTTGTGTTCTGTTTAAGATTCCAGTGTCTGCAGTTCCTTGTTTATCCTTTTTCTTATTTGCATTAATGCAGTGAATGCAGAAGGAACATTAAAATATATATTCAGACGGAGAGACTATGGTGATAAAGGAAGGCATGGAATAATGACGTAGAACGTTAGAATTCTAAACAGATGCCAATAAACTGCTGGAGATTATGAAAGGTCTTTTTGAAAGTCAGAGAGTGGTGAAGGTGTGGAATTCTCTGCCTCAGAAGGCAGTGGAGGCCAGTTCGTTGGATGCTTTCAAGAGAGAGCTGGATAGAGCTCTTAAGGATAGCGGAGTGAGGGGGTATGGGGAGAAGGCAGGAACGGGGTACTGATTGAGAATGATCAGCCATGATCGCATTGAATGGCGGTGCTGGCTCGAAGGGCTGAATGGCCTCCTCCTGCACCTATTGTCTATTGTCTATTGTCTATTATCTTGAAAGGTAATGATTGAACGATATTTCTGCTGTTAAATTGTAGCAAGTAAAAATTCATTGTTTCTTTGCCAGTCCATCTGTCTATTGAAAACTAGCAACTTGATTCTTGGCTTTAGTAACAAGAGTGCAGGGACTCGTGATATTACCCTAACGACTAAATGAGAGAGTAGAAGACTTTTTTGAAGAATATTACAGTACTCAGGAGAGAAATTAATAAGCACTTGAAAAGGAAAAGTAGAAAAAATATGAGGAAGTTAGAGGAAAATTGTAGCAGTGTTTCTAGACATTACAGCACATACATGAAGGCAGGACAAAACAGCAGCTGTTTCAGACAATGCAGCCACATCCCACACTTTGTGAAAATGCAAAGGCAATTATTTCCTGAAGAAAGCAGGAAAATGTCTGGGGAAGAAAATGGTGGGCACTTTTGTGCAAATCTCTTCCTAACTACAGGTAAGTAGGAAAGAACTGCAGATGCTGGTTTAAATCGAAGGTAGACACAAAGTGCTGGAGTAACTCAGCGGGTCAGGCAGCATCTGTGGAGAACATGGATAGGTGACGTTTCACAGAGTGCTGGAGTAACTCAGCGGGTCAGGCAGCACCTCTGGAGAACATGGATAGGTGACGTTTCGGGTCGAGACCCTTCTTCAGACTCATCCTAACTAGGCAAGGCATCAAACACAAATTGCTGTAGGGACTCAGCAGGTCAGGCAGTGTTTTGGGTGGGGACCCTTCTTCCGAATGATGGAATTGGGGGGAAAGGTGGAAAGGAGGTGGGGGGGTGGCAGGACAAGCAAGATGGGTCTCAACCGAAACGTCGCCTATTCCTTTTCTCCATAGATGCTGCCTATGGAGTTACTCCAGCACTCTGTGAAACTTCACCTACTCCTTTTCTCCAGAGATGCTGCCTTACTCCAGCTTTTTGTGTCTATAAGTGATAGGTGGATACAGGCGAGGAGGGTTTGATTGGCAAATAGGTGGAGTGAGATGACAAAGACTGGAGGTGAGAAGGAAGCAAAAGCAGAGATGGGGGTGAAATGTAAATCTGGAAGGAGGGATGTGGGTGGGTGGGGTCAGGGGGGAGAGGCAAGGAAGGAGGGATGTGGGTGGGTGGGGTCAGGGGGGAGAGGCAAGGAAGGAGGGATGTGGGTGGGTGGGGTCAGGGGGGGAGAGGCAAGGAAGGAGGGATGTGGGTGGGTGGGGTCAGGGGGGGAGAGGCAAGGAAGGAGGGATGTGGGTGGGTGGGGTCAGGGGGGAGAGGCAAGAGTGGGGATTCCCACAGGTCCATTTTGTCCTCACTTTTCACATCTTTCCTTCCTCCAGCATCTGCAGTTTCTTGTGTCTCCATCTATTGGACTTTACAAGAACAAGTAGTGGCTTGAAGAACATATGAAAGAACCTAAAGGAACTTGACCGGTCGAAGTGGAGAGAATATTTCGTCTTGTGTGAGAATTTTAAACCAGGGCGCTTAGTTTCTAAACAACAGCCCACCCATCTCTAAGTCAGACATAAAATGACAATTTATATCTCAGAGACTCAATGATGTTTGGAACCCAGAGGAAACGAACAGGGGCAGCACGGTGGCGCAGCGGTAGAGTTGCTACCTCACAGCACCAGGGACCCGGGTTCGATCCTGACTACGGGTGCTGTCTGTGCGGAGTTGGTACGTTCTCCCTGTGACCACGTGTGTTTTCTCCGGGTGCCCTGGTTTTCCCCACATTCCAAAGACAGAAAGGTTTGTATGTTAATTTGCTTTTTAAATTGTCCCTGGTGTGTGGGATAGTACACGGTGATCACTGGTCGACGTAGACTTGGTGAGCCAAAGGGCCTAATTCCACGCTGTATCTCTTTAGTCTAAAGTCTAAAGGAATCAGAGAATATATTTAAGGTGGAATGAGATGTACTGAGGTTAAAGGTGTTGGGGGAGATGAGGCAAGAAAATAGGCTACAATCAGATAACCTTTCGGAAGGTGAGTACAGCTCGAGGGGCTGATTGGCCTAATCCTGCTCCGAATGTGCATGTCTGAATGTAATAAAAAGGAACGGCAGATACTGGTTAATACCAATGAAAGACACAAAGTGCTGGAGTAACTCAGTGGGTCAGACAGCATCTGTGGAGAACTTGGATAGGTGACGTTTCACAGAGTGCTGGAGTAACTCAGTGGGTCAGGCAGCATCTCTAGACAATAGACAATATACAATAGACAATAGGTGCAGGAGTAGGCCATTCAGCCCTTCGAGCCAGCACCGCCATTCAATGCGATCATGGCTGATCACTCTCAATCAGTACCCCGTTCCTGCCTTCTCCCCATACCCTCTCACTCCGCTATCCTTAAGAGCTCTATCCAGCTCTCTCTTGAAAGCATCCAACGAACTGGCCTCCACTGCTTTCTGAGGCAGAGAATTCCACACCTTCACCACTCTCTGACTGAAAAAGTTCTTCCTCATCTCCGTTCTAAATGGCCTACCCCTTATTCTTAAACTGTGGCCCCTTGTTCTGGACTCCCCCAACATTGGGAACATGTTTCCTGCCTCTAATGTGTCCAATCCCCTAATTATCTTATATGTTTCAATAAGATCCCCCCTCATCCTTCTAAATTCCAGTGTATACAAGCCTAATTGCTCCAGCCTTTCAACATACGACAGTCCCGCCATTCCGGGAATTAACCTAGTGAACCTACGCTGCACGCCCTCAATAGCAAGAATATCCTTCCTCAAATTTGGAGACCAAAACTGCACACAGTACTCCAGGTGCGGTCTCACCAGGGCCCGGTACAACTGTAGAAGGACCTCTTTGCTCCTATACAACTCCTCTTGTTATGAAGGCCAACATTCCATTGGCTTTCTTCACTGCCTGCTGTACCTGCATGCTTCCTTTCAGTGACTGATGCACTAGGACACCCAGATCTCGTTGAACATCCCCTCTTCCTAACTTGACACCATTCAGATAATAATCTGCCTTTCTATTCTTACTTTCAAAATGAATAACCTCACACTTATCTACATTAAACTGCATCTGCCATGTATCCGCCCACTCACACAACCTGTCCAAGTCACCCTGCAGCCTAGAGAACATGGATAGGTGACGTTTCACAGAGTGCTGGAGTAACTCAGTGGGTCAGGCAGCATCTCTGGAGAACATGGACAGGTGACGTTTCACAGAGTGCTGGAGTAACTCAGTGGGTCAGGCAGCATCTCTGGAGAACATGGATAGGTGACATTCAAGTCGGGATCTTTTCTTGCTTCCATTCCCCCTCCCCCCACCCACAAACGTCACCTGTCCATGTTCTCCTGAGATGCTGCCTGGCCCTAACATTTGCATGTCTGAATCTCCAAAGGAAACTGTGTATGTGAGCCCTCACTGTGCCTGCAACCTTCAATCTCCAGTGAAGCTGCCCCATTGCTGTCAGTGGAAGGGGTCATAGCATTGTGCCAAGAGGTGTCAACATTGCCTTTGTTTTAGCTGTTCATGAGATGGGCCATAGCTGGTAAAGCCAATCTTTATTCTGTGCTTCAGTATGTCTTAGGGAGGCATGGTGGTGCAGCGGGTGGGGCCGCTGCCTTACAACGCTAGAGATCCCAGTTCAATCCTGATCACGGGTCCTGTCTCTGCGACTTTGCATGTTCTCCCTGTTTTCTCCGGGTACTCCGGTTTCTTCCCTCAGCCCAAAGACGTGTGGGTTTGTCGATTAATTGGCCTCTGTAAATTGCCCCTAGTGTGTCTCGAGTGGATGAGACAGTGGGATGACATAGAACTAGTGTGAATGGGTGATTGCAGGTCAGTGTGGACTTGGTAGGCCGAAGGCCCTGTTACTGTGCTGTAACTCCAAACTACAATGAAAGTGCCTCAAGTGTGGAGGAGCTCAGGGAGTCAGGCAGCGTCCGTGTAGAGATTGGACAGGTGACGTTTTGGGTCAGGTCCATTTGTTAGACCTGCCGAGTTGCTCCAATACCTTATAGACACAAAAAGCTGGAGTAACTCAGCAGATCAAACAGCATCTCTGGAGAAAAGGAATAGGTGGCTTTTCGGGTCGAGATCCTTCTTTAAACTGGGTGACGTTTCGGGTCGTGACCTTCCATCTGCTCCAAGATTCACGATCAAGATTCCAGCATCTGCTTTCTGTTGTGTCTCAGTATTTCCCCAGATCTTCTGCAAGCAGAGCAAGCGTTTGCTGTCAACTATCGACAAGAGGCAGGTGTGGAGAGTAATCCTTGACACCGACAGAAAGCATCGTGGCGGTGACTACACTTCAAAAGCAACGTCAAAGCAATTAATGACATCCCAGGGCCATGAAAGTTGCAGTGTAAGTGCAGGGCCTTGCGTTACACTGAAGGACAACTGGAGTCTGTAACACAGCAAGCCTTGACTCTACATGAGCCTTCACTGTCTGGAGCCTGTGTTCATACTCATGCTTTATGGCAAGAGGTATATTTATGTATCTACAATGTCTGGTGTATGGCCATCAGGCTCTTGAACATCACACAACACTGACCTCTGTAACTGTGATCAACAGACTGTGATTTTACTGCACTTAAGACTTTGGTTTTTCATAATTATGGTTACCTAATATTCATTTATTGTACATTTGATTATTATATATTATCAGTTTGTTATAGGCACAAAATGCTGGAGCAACTCATTGGGTCAGGCAGCATCTCTGGAGAGAAGGAATGGGTGACGTTTCGGGTCAAGACCCTTCTTCAGACTTTCTTCAGTTTGTTATTGTGTTTCGAGACCTGTAAAGCTGTGGCAAGGAAGAGTTCCATTGTTTCGTTGTGGCTACCTCTGACAATTAAACACTCTTTGCTTTTGCCTCTTTTGACTCTTGTTTATAGCAAACTTCCACCACAGGTGTCTGAAGAAATAAAAACGAACCGACTGCAGGAAGAACCCGTTTGCACCTGTTTGTGAGAATCTGATAAGGAAGATGTAGACCTCACACACACTCACAGATCTATTCAAAACAATTCCATTACAGCCAACCCCATGTGGTGCACGTGCTGATACTCTCATTGTGCACAGGACCAAAGAAAAAAGCTGTTCATGTGGTCACCACAGAATATTTCTTCTTGCTTAATCTTTTACATGATAGTGCAGTAAAACACAGACCTCTCTGAAGGAGATCCCAACCCAAAATGTTGCCTGTCCATTACCTCACAGATGCTGCCTGACCCGCTGAGCCTGTCCATTACCTCACAGATGCTGTCTGACCCGCTGAGTTCCTCCAGTAGTTTACCCTTCTCTGAAATTTATTTCCAATACTATTGCGCAGGGCCTGTCTACACCAAGTATAATGGTATTCAGTACATGTGGTCTGAAGATGGGAAACAATTGAATCTTAGACCCAGGGAGTGGAAACATATTGTGTAGGAAGGAACTGCAGATGCTGGTTTACACCGAAGATAGACACAAAATGCTGGAGTAACTCAGCGGGACAGGCAGCATCTCTGGATAGAAGGAATGGGTGACGTTTCGGGTCGAGACCCTTCTTCAGACTCTATATTGTCCTTTTATATCATAATTTCATTGGTCCATACATAGAACAGGACAGCACAGTAACAGGCCCTTCGGCCCACAATGTCCGTGCCAAACAAGATGCCAAGATGCCAAGTCTACCTGCACTTATGCACTTAATACATATACCTCCATACCTATAGTGTAAACTGGTTAGGTTCAGGTTTATTATCGCCACATGTAACAAGGTACAATGAAAAGCTTTGTGTTGCCTGCTATCTGATCAGATCAGACAATGCCATACATGGTGGCACGGCACAGTGGCACAGAAGTAGAGTCGCTGCCTTACAGCACTTGCAGCGCCGGAGACCCGGGTTCCATCTTGACTACAGGTGCTGTCTGTACGGAGTTTGTACGTTCTCCCCGTGACCTGCGTGGATTTTCTCGGAGATCTTCGGTTTCTTCCCACACTCCAAAGACATACAGGTTTATAGGTTAATTGGCTTGGTGTAAGTGTAAATTATCCCTAGTGTGTGTGGGGATCACTGGTGAGCACAGACTCGGTGTGCTGAAGAGCCTGTGTCTGGGCTGTACCTGTAAACTAAATACAATCAGGTCAAACTTAAGTACAACAGGTAGAGCAAAGGGGGAATTACAAGGTGCAGAATATAGTTCTTAGCATTGTAGTGCATCAGCTGCAGAGCCATGCTGTTTACGATGATGGGAATGTGTGAAGAACATATTACAGGTAAAATCGATGAGCTGGCATTGGCCCTCTGGGCTCAATGGCTTCCTTCCATCTTGCAGGGAGACATGGAAATATGCAGAGGGGTCTGGGTGCTCTGGTATAGGATTTGCAAAAGGCTGATATTCAGGTTTAGCAATTATTCAGAAAAGCTAACAGAATATTATTGTTCATTGCTGGAGGAATAAGTGCTATAAATAGGGAGGTTAGGCTCCATTTATGTAGGGCTTGAGTGAGACCACATCTGGAGAGTTGAATGTTGGTCTTCTATTTATGGAAGGGTGTTTAAGGAAAGTTGGAAGCAGTTCAGAGAGAGTTGACTAAAAATATATCTGGAATGTGTTGGTTGTCTTATGTGGCAATGTTGTGCAGTCATATCCTTGATCCATTGAATCGTAGAAGACTCAGAAGTGACTTGTTGGAAACATTTAATAGTTTGATGGGTCGCAACAGGATGAGTACAGAAAGGATCCTTTATCTGTGGGGGAAATCAAGAACTAGGAGTCAGTGATTATAAATAAGGAGTTATCTATTGAAGGCAGCAATGAGGCAATTGATTGTCAGAAGGTAGTGAGTCTTTGGAAATTTCATGTTCATAATGATCGGAGCAGAATTAGGCCATTCAACCCATCGTCTACTCCGCCATTCAATCATGGCTGATCTATCTCTCCCTCCTAACCCCATTCTCCTGCCTTCTCCCCATAAACCCTGACACCCGTACGAATCAAGAATCTATTTCTGCCTTAAAAATATCCATTGACTTGGCCTATACAGATTCAAGATTAAAGATTCAAGATTTAATTTATTGTCACATGTACCAATTAAGGTACAATGAAATTTGAGTTACCATACAGCCATACAAAGTAAAAAGCAACAAGACACACAGCCACATAAAACACAATTTAACATAAACATTCTCCAGCGGACTCCACATTCCTCACTGTGATGGAAGGTAATAAAGTTCAATCACCTTCCTCTTTGTTCACCCGCGGTCGGGGCTGTTGAACCGCTGCCGATTGTCCAAGGCCTCACATCGGGATGATCAAAACTCCGTCATCGGGACGGATTGAAACTCTCTCCGCGGCATGGAGCTCCCGAGTCAGCCTCTTCTTACCAGAGACCGCGGGCTTCACGGTGTTAACGTCCACAGGCCCCGCGGTTGGAGCTCTCCACAGTCGATCCTTGACAAAGGATCGCAGCTCCACGATGGTAAGTGCGCGCAGCGCCCTGGGTTGAAGCGCCGGGCTGGTCTCCAGGAAAGGCCACCAACTCCTCGATGTTAGGCCGCAGTGGGGACAGAGATAAGATGCGGAGAAAAATCGCATCTCCATTGAGGTAAGAGATTGAAAAAAAGTTTCCACAATTCCCCCCACCCCCACCCCCCACATAAAACAAACCAAGAAACACTAAAACATACTTTAACACATACTTAAAATAATAAAAACAGTAGAAAGGACAGACAGACTGTTGGGGAGGCAGACTGTGGTGGCGCCACCTGATTGAAAAAAAGCCTTCTGTGGCAACGAATTCCACAGATTCACCACCATCTGACTAAAGAAATTCCTTTTCATCTCCTTCCTAAAGGAACATCCTTTAATTCTGAGGCTTGTCCAAGACTCTTCCACTAGTGGAAACATGCTCTCCACATTCACTCTATCCAAGCCTTTCACTAATCGGTAAGTTTCAATGATGTCCCCCCTATTCTTCTAAACTCCAGCAAGTACAGGCCCAGTGCTGTCTACCTCAGTATTACATCCCTGTTTATTTGTATTCTAGGCCTCTAGAAATAAATTGCTTTTACCTTCATCACTACCTCAGATTCCAGTGAGATTTGAGTACTCTGAAGGTGGAGGTGGACAGGTTCATGATAGGCTAGACACAAAATACTGGAGTAACTCAACGGGACAGGAGCATCGCTGGAGAGAAGGAATGGGTGACATTTCGGGTCAAGACCCTTCTTCAGGCACATCCTATTCATGATAGGCTAAGTGTTTCATTGTTCTGTTTGGGACATATGACAAGAAAACACTTTTTGACCCGAAACATCACCCATTCCTTCTCTCCAGAGAAGGAATCGAGGGATATGGGGAGAAGGCAGGCACAGGTAAATGATTGTGGATGACCAGCCATGATTATATTGAATGGCGTGCTGGCTCGAAGGGCCAAACGGCCTCCTCCTGCACCTATTTTCTATGTTTCTATGTTTCTATGTTTCTATGTTTCTATGCTGCCTGTCCAACTTTTCCCCCAGCATTTGGTGTCTATCTTCGATGTAAACCAGCTTCTGTAGTTCCTTCTCACACATGACAACAAAACACTCTTGAATCTTGGAAAGTCGGAGGTTGAGGGGAGACGATAGAATTATATAGAATTACTAGAACAGGGTGGACCTCCTGCATTGGTCTAGCACCCTCCCCTCCCCCCCACTCCCCCCTCCCCCTCCCCCCCACTCACCCACTTACCCACTCCATCCCCCCTCAACCCCCATTATCCTCCCCTCCTCCCCACCCCCCTTACCCACTCCATCCCCCTCAACCCCATCCCTCCTCCCCCCCTCCTCCCCACCCCTCTTACTCACTCCATCCCCCTCAACCCCCATTATCCTCCCCTCCTCCCCACCCCCCTTACCCACTCCAGCCCCCTCAACCCCATCCCCATGGAGGTGCAATTATGATCAGACGAGCCCTGACATTGCTAAATAGTGGAGCAGGAGTAGACTTGATGGGACAAATGGCCTAATTCTGCTCCAAGAACATGAACTTATGAAGGATCACTTTCAGTCTATATATTTGTATCCACATAAATCCTTGTCTGGATATCAGGTTGGCACAGCGGTAGAGCTATTGCCTTACAGTGCCAGAGAACCCGGGTTCCATCCTGACCATGGGTGCTGGCTGTACAGAGTTTGTATGTTCTCCCTGTGACTGTGTCCGGTTTCCTCCCACACTCCAAAGATGTACAGGTTTGTTGGTTAATTGGCTTGGTGTAATAAAAAAAAAAAATTGTCACTAGTGTGTGTAGGATAGTGTTAATGTGCAGGGATCGCTGGTTGGTGAGAACTCGGTGGGCCAAAGGGTCTGTTTCCACACTGTATCTCTAAAACTAAAACTAAAACTAATATCAAGGGATATGGGGAGAAGGCAGGCACGGGTTACTGATTTTGGATGATCAGCCATCAGGTCAAATGGCCTCCTTTACCTATTTTCTATGTTTTCTATGTTTTCTATTAAACTAAAATATGGCAAGATAGAAGTTGGTCTGGGCATCATGTTCGACACTGACATTGTGGGCTGAAGGGCCTGTCCTATGCTGTGTTGTTCTAAGATCTACAGGGGGAAAAAAATCAAATTGCTTTGCCTTATCCTTGCCTTGCCTGCTGAGTTTTGTTCAGTGAACAATGCAGATTGGCAGGGCATGTTACTGACACCTCATGTGGCCCCTTACATGCTCCGGTACTGTTCATTCAACCAGGTTAGCCCCTGATGTCAATGCAGCTGGAGTGAAAGAAGTCTCAGACTGCCATTGTCTACAGCCCTCCTACTACTGATGGGTGTCTCTTGAATGTCTGGACTAGGCTCTTGGATACAGAAACAAGGAACCGCAAATGCTGGTTAACAAAGTGCTGGAGTAACTCAGCGGGTCAGGCAGCATCTCTGGAGAACATGGATAGATGACGTTTCACACAGTGCTGGAGTAACTCAGCGGGTCAGGCAGCATCTGTGGAGAACACGGATAGGTGACATTTCACAGAGTGCTGGAGTAACTCAGCGGGTCAGGCAGCATCTGTGGAGAACATGGATAGGTGATGTTTTGGGGGCAGGAGCCTTCTTCAGACTCATCCATGTCCTATCCATGTTCTCCAGAGATACTGCCCCTCCAGTACTTTATGTTTTATGCAAGATTCCAGCATCTGCAGTTCCTTGTACCTCAATTGAAATCCCTCACCCAGGGTTCTTGAGTCCTCAGCACCTCATCAGCTTAGGAGCACTGAACTATCAGTTTAGTTTAGTTTAGTTTAGTTTAGTTTAGTTTAGAGATACAGCATGGAGATAGGCTGTGAGTCCACACTGATCATCGACCGCCCATTCACACTAGTTCTATGTTGTCCCACTTTCACATCCACTCCCTACACACTAGGGGCCATTTACTGAGGCCAATTAACCTACAAACCTGCATGTCTTTAGAATGTAGGAGGAAACCAGGGCACCTGGAGGAAACCCATGCAGTTACAAGGAGAATGTGCTGATTCCATAGACCCGAGGGCAGGATTGGTCCCGGGTCTCTGGAGCTGTGAGGCAGCGGCTCTACCCGCTGCACCATTGCTGCAATAATTTGCAAGATGACAGATTGACGGTGGACTGCAGGCTGTAATGTATGTGTTTGAATAAGCCAATTGAGTTCCCATGGACTTCTGCATCAATGTCGAGGTTCCCCAGATCCATTGGCCCTTGACAGAACATCATCAATGCTAGAGTTGTCATTAAAGCTCGATGTTGTCAAGCTGGAAAAGGTACAGAAAAGATTGACGAGGATGTTGCCAGGACTCAAGGGCCTGAGCTACAGAGAGAGGTTGAGCAGGCTGGGATTCTATTCCTTGGAGCGCAGGAGGATAAGGGATGATCTTATAAAGGTGTGCAAAATCATGAGAGGAATTGATTGGGTAGATGCACAGAGCCTCTTGCCCAGAGTAGGTGAATCGAGGACCAGAGGCCATAGGTTTCAGGTGAAGGGGAAAAGATTTAATAGGAATCTGAGGGGTCATTTTTTCACACAAAGGGTGGTGGGTGCATGGAACGAGCTGCCAGAGGAGGTAGTTGAGGCAGGGACTATACCAACGTTTAAGAAACAGTTAAACAGGTACATGTATACGACAGGTTTAGAGAGATAAGGGCCAAACACAGGCAGGTGGGACTAGTGTTGATGGGACATGTTGGCCGGTGTGGGCAAGTTGGGCCAAAGGGCCTGTTTGCATGCTGTATCACGTTATGACTCTAAGACTGTGTCATAGCAGAGGTGGACAGAGGTGGAGTGTTATTCTAGATGTACCCATCAAAGCAGCACAAGTAGAGCTTCATCCAAGCAGTAGTCTTCCACCTGTAATTCTGCTTCCACTCTTTCCAAATATAATTGCATTGCACCTCAAATGTTCCTGAACCTGTGCAATGTGGCATCATGACAAAGATGTCTGAAGAAGGGTCCCGGCCCGAAATATCACCTATTCCTTTTCTCCAGAGATGCTGCCTGACCAGATGTTACCCTAGTTCTTTGTATCTATCTTCAGTATAAACCAGCATCTGCAGTTCCTTCCAATACATTTTGTCTGCTCCACTGCAAAATCTCCTCAAGGTATGTCTACTTTAAGAAGTTCGCCTCCTCTCACCAAAGGGAGTTCTGCAACATTTTCTCCCACTGTTCCCTCTGTGATCCTTACTGCTATCCGACTCTACGGGAACTAAAGAAGTGTTCCAACCCGAAACGTTGCCTATTTCTTTTCTCCAGAGATGCCACCTGACCCGTTGAGTTACTCAACCATTTTGTGGCTTCAGTAACTCTTTCTTCGGTTACTCAGCGTGACTCACTGAGTAACTCCAGCATTTTGTGACTTCAGTAACTCTATCTTCGTTACCTCAGACTGACCCACTGAGTTACTCCACCATTTTGTGTCTTCGTTAACTCAGACTGACCCACTGAGTTACTCCACCATTTTGTGTCTTCGTTAACTCAGACTGACCCACTGAGTTACTCCACCATTTTGTGTCTTCGTTAACTCAGACTGACCCAGTGAGTTACTCCACCATTTTGTGTCTTCGTTACCTCAGACTGACCCACTGAGTTACTCCACCATTTTGTGTCTTCGTTAACTCAGACTGACCCACTGAGTTACTCCACCATTTTGTGTCTTCGGTAACTCTACCTTTGGTAACTCAGACTGATCCTTTGGTTACTCCAGCACTTTTGTGTCTATGGTCATGGTAGAGATTAATTTTTGTTTTACATTTAACATGTTTCCTGTAGTATACAAGAGGAGGTGACCTAGTCTGCTTTTATTAACATAGCTGAACATGACTTTTTCACAAGTATAATTATTTTAAAGACAGCCTGGGCCACCACCTGTGAAACATAATTATAATTTATGAAAACTAACTTAAAACAGCTGTTCTGGAGTCTTTCATGGTCTCATTGGTGTATAATAGTCATTTTCTCTGTAAATAATATTTAATTTGTGTCTTTGCATATTAAGTCACAGATTAAATTCAAGAGCTTCTTCAAACAGATGAAATCTCATCCTTATTACTCCTTTGTGCCCCAATTTCTCCTAAATTGTGCCCCAATTTAGTTTAGTTTAGTTGAGAGATACAGCGCGGAAACAGGCCCTTCGGCCCACCAAGTCCGCACCGACCAGCAATCCCCGTACATTACCACTACCCTACACACACTAGGGACGATTTACATTTATACCAAGCCAATTAATCAACAAACCTGTAAGTCTTTGGAATATGGGAGGATGGAGAAGATCTTGGAGAAGATCTTGTGAATAGATATTCCAGCAGTTTTTAAGGGCTTCAACTTTGTAGTTCAGGATGGGATTATAAAAGAGGCGTAAAATGTTGCTAATGCCCCATCATCAACACAGCACAGTCGTACAACTCTCTGTCACAGTGAATGGAAGCTGTGAAACAGCTGTGTGAAGCCAAGCAGGGTGAACTGATGGGTGTTGGTCAGAGTGTACTGCATGTAAACGGCAATGTGATCAATGTCCTATATCTCCAGGTTGCCGGGCAGCGCCCGTGGTGAACGATTCCAGGTGGCTATAGCCAGATCTGTGTTGTGTTGTGTTGTGTTGTGTTGTGTTGTGTTGTGTTGTGTTGTGTTGTGTTGCGTTCAGTTCAGTTTAGCTTAGTTTAGTTTAGCTTAATTTAATTTATTGTCACATATACAGTGAAAAGCTTTTGTTGCGTGCTAACCAGTCAACGGAAAGACTATATATGATTCTCAGATGTTGATCTCTTGAGAACAGATATTCCAGCAGTTTTTAAGGACTTCACCTTTACAGTTCTGGAGGGGATTATGAAAGAGTTGTAGGTTTAACCTGGGACATTAGCCCAGGCTAAGGGTCTGTCATTACAGCACTTTTTACAAGAGGCGGAGTGTTATTCTAGATGCACCCAGCAAAGCAGAGACAAGTAGCTTCACCTAAGCAGTAATCTGCCATCTGTAACCTTGCTTCCAGTCTCTTTCCAAATATAATTGCATTGCACCTCAAATGTTCCTGAACCTGTGCAATGTGGCATTGTTATAAAGGTTAATTTTGCTTTGTATGTACCATATTTCCTGAAGAATATAATAACTGGTGACCTAGTCTGCTTTTATTAACATGGCTGAACATGATTTTTTCACAAGTATAATTATTTGCACCACGATATTAATGCAGAGGATCAAATTTTCCTTGTGCATCCCCTTTGATGTCTCATTTTCACACCTCATCCTCCCTTATCTCTGTGTCTCTCTCTCCCCTGACTCTCAGAGCTGTTGCCTGACCCGCTGAGTTACTCCAGCATTTAGTGTCTACCAAAGGGGGCTATCGTGACTCATGGAAATTGAAGGCAAAGAAACAGTTAATAAAAGAGTAGAAGCATAATTAGTCAGAGTGGAAAATCTTCTAGGCAGTGGAATGGGTCAGTGGCACATTACTCATTTGTAGAGCATTGGGAAAGACCCCAGACATGCCATTGTAGCAGAAGCGGAAGAGAATCTCCAGAGCCAAGCATGTTGTAAAGCTTTAAAATATACTATCTTTTCATCAACGCACATCGTTCTAGGTTCAGGTTTAATATTGTTGTGTGTTCCGAGGAACAGTGAAAAGCTTTGCTCTGCATGCTATCCAAACAGATCATACTTCACATAAATACAGTCAAGCACATGTACCACAGGTAGTGCAAAGAGAAAATTACCAGAGTGCAGAATATCATGTTACTGCATTATAGTGTTACAATTACAGTGAAAGAGTGTAAGATCCACAATGAGTTCATGTGATAGGAGCAGATTAGGCCATTCGGCCCATCAAGTCTACTCCGCCATTCAATCATGGCTGATCAATCTCTCCCGCTTAACCACATTCACCTGCCTTCTCCCCACAAACCCTGACACCCGTACTAATCAAGAATCTATCTATCTCTGCCTTACAAATATCCATTGACGGCCTCCACAGCCTTCTGTGGCAATGAATTCCACAGATTCACCATCCTCTGCCTAAAGAAATTCCTCCTCATCTCCATTCTAATGGAACGTCCTTTTATTTTGAGGCTATTGCCTCTGGTCCTAGACTCTCCCAATAGTGGAAACATCCTCTCCACATTCACTCTATCCAGACCTTTCACTGTGCGGTAAGTTTCCATTATATACCCCCTCATCCTTCTGAACTCCAGCGAGTACAGGCCCAGTGCCGTCAAACGCTCATTATGAGGTGAGGTTGGAGGATCTGGACTACACTCCAGCTTATGGAAGGACCATTCAGTAGAATAATTACAGTGAGGTAGAAGCTGTAAAATACTGCACATAAATACAATCAAGTCAAACACGTATGTGGAAACAAGGAAATGTAGCTGCTGCTTAACACAAAAGGACACAAAATTCACAGTAGGTACAATACATGGGGAAGGTACAGAGTGCAGAATATAGTTCTGAGCATTGTAGCGCATCAGTTCCAGAGACAAGGCCAATGCCCGTAATGGGGAAGAGGCGAATTGGACAGTACCCTAGCTTCAGTCTGAAGAAGGGTCTCGACCCGAAACGTCACCCATTCCTTCTCTCCAGAGATGCTGCCTGTCCCGCTGAGTTACTCCATCTTTTTGTGTCTACCCCAGCTTCAGTTGTCTGATAACAGCGGGAAAGAAGCAGTTCCGAATCTGACAGAACGCACGTTCAAGCTTTTGAGTCTTCGGTCAGACAGGGGTGGGGAAAGGAGGCATTTTGAGGCATCATTCCTGGAGATCATAGGTTACATTTAGAGTTGGAACCCCTCTTCACACAGATTGTTGTGGGGGGTGGTGTGAATGCCATGTGACAGAGGCCTTCCCCAGGTGCCGCCACCTCAATGCCCACCCGAATGTTCGTCGATCGGCGGGACCGGGAACCCACCTGAAGGTTTAGTTTAGTTTTGTTTAGTTTAGAGATACAGCGTGGAAACAGGTCCTTTGACCCACTGAGTCTGCACTCACCAGCAATCCCCCACATTAACAATTTAACATTTATACCAAGCCAATTAACCCATAAACCTGGGCATCTTTGGAGCCTGGAAGGAATCTGAAGATCTCGGATAAAAACCCACGGGCAGAACTTACAAACTCCGTACAATAGACAATAGACAATAGGTGCAGGAGGAGGCCCTTCGGCCCTTCGAGCCAGCACCGCCATTCAATGTGATCATGGCTGATCATACAGACAGCACCTGTGGTCAGGATCGAACCCGGGTCTCATAGCGCTGAAAGTGCTGTAAGGCAGCAACTCTACCACTGCGCCACCGTGCCACCCTCGGCAGACGGTGTAACCGGGAGGAAGCTGGAGGTGAGAAGCAAGGGCCAGTGGGAGAGTGAACCGGGGTAATGCCTCCAGCACCTTCAAGGTCGGCCTGCAGGAGGCGCCACCGGGTCACAGTGATGGCCGGGCGAAGTGAGGAGGAGAGCGTGCGGGCCGAACGGACTTTGGATTTTGAATACTGGTGCCATAAATGGCAGCGCCCGCGTGTATAATATATATAACAAGGAATTTCACACTGCAGTTGCATATGTTGCAACTAAAGCACTGTTGAACACTATTGAACTGGAACGCTGGGAGATAGGAGGGGCAGGACAAAGCATTGTAGGGAATAGCTGAACACGAACAAGGGGGGGGGGGGGGGCATAGACCAAATATGAAAGAAAGTGTGAGCAAAAGGATTGGTGAAATGTGAAGCTAGAGGAAGGAATGTAGGCGGAAGGGGTGGGGGAGGGGTGGGGAGGGGTGGGGGAGGGGAGGGGTGGGGGTGGGGGAGGGGTGGGGGAGGGGTGAAATAGGTGCAAGTCCAGGTGGGGCACAGGGAAGGGGAGGGGGGAGGGACAAAAAGGGGAAGTGTGAGGAAGAAGTGAGAGGGGGGATTGCGTGGGCTTTGAAGAATTCAGTACAATTTCAGGCTCTAATGTCAACTCTGTGAAGTTCTTTGGACTCCCAGGGTTAGATGAAAGCCTTGCGATTGTAAAGCAATCCTTCCCGCAGAGTAAACACAGGAAAGGAGGAGAAGCAGCAAAGCTGGTCCTGTGCGCGTGGTTCCTTCAGTTGGTGGTGGCGTTGCAGTGATGGGACTGACAAGGTAGTCCCAGTACCCGTGTGACTGAGTGAAACTCAGTGGGACTAGTTGAGACCCCTGTCAGACACACCCTTGGTGGGAGTGGTGGGAAACTTGCAACCAGCGCAAATCCCCGTGAAGCTGTGCTCTCTGGAAACATCAAAATCAAAGAAGCAAATGGAGATCTAAAGTAAACACAGGAAATGCTAGAAATTTCCAGAAAGTCATCCGACTTGGCGCGGACCAAAATACATCCAATCATCTTCCGTCGGGCTTGTGATCCCATTAACCCATTAACCGCCTCCCCAGGGCAGCATTTATCCATGTAGGTACATGGAACTGCAGACGCTGGAGAACAACAAAAACCTACAGAGTGCTGGAGTAACTCAGCGGGTCAGGCAGCATCTGTGGAGAACATGGATAGGTGACGTTTCACAGAGTGCTGGAGTAACTCAGCGGGTCAGGCAGCATCTGTGGAGAACATGGATAGGTGACGTTTCACAGAGTGCTGGATCCCAACCAATCGAACATTGGGATGTGGGAGGAAATTGGCACAAGGAGAAATAAAGAAGATATGCAGCGAGCATCCGAGGTTAGGATCAGATCTGGGTTTCTGGAACTCTGAAGCAACAGCTCTCTCTGTTGTACCACTGTACTGATAGTAATTAATCCACTTAAAATATATTTCACAAGGCTGACCAAAAGATGATCAGTCTGAAGGAGGGTCTTGACCCGAAATGTCACCCATTCCTTCTATCCAGAGATGCTGCCTGTCCCTCTGAGTTACTGCAGCTTTTTGTGTAAATCAGCATCTGCTGTTCCTTCCTACACACCAATCGTTTCATCGTTGGCATAGGATTTGACATGGCATAGCATTTACAATGGGGATGGGCACAAAACATGGCATAGCATTTACAATGGGGATGGGCACAAAACATGGCATAGCATTTACAATGGGGATGGGCACAAAACATGTTTTGCCTGTGTTTTGCTCGGATGCTCGCTGCATATCTTCTTTATTTCTCCTTGTGCCAATTTCCTCCCACATCCCAATGTTCGATTGGTTGGGAGATTAGCTGCCATTATGTGGCCCTAGTGTAGATGGACAGGTAACATTCTAGGAGGATTGACGGGTATGTGATAGTGAGGGGTCTATAACAGAATAAATGGAGGATGAACACCTCCACTCAGTCTGCCTAAATCTGCATGATCTCCCGGTTAAAGACTAACCCCCCCTCACAGTCCCACACTGACCTTTCTGTCCTGGGCTTCCTCCATTGTCAGAGTGGGGCTCAGCACAAACTGGAGAAACAGCACCTCATATTTCGCTTGAGCAGCTTTCAACCCAACGGTATGAAACTTGATTTCTCTAACTTCAAATAATGCTTACTTTCCCTCTCTCTCAATCCCTCCCCATCCTAGTTCTCCGACCAGTCTGACGGTCCCCTTTATTAAATTTTTATCTCTGTATGCTTCGTTGTCACCTTCCCCTAGCTAACAATGATCCATTCTACATTTTCCTTGAACTTTGTCCCCTTTGATGTCTAATTTTCACACCTTACCCTTCCTTATCTCTGTATCTCCCCCCCCCCCCCCCGAAGAAGGGTCTCAACTAAAAAAGTCACCCATTCCTTCTCTCCAGAGATGCTGCCCAAGTTACACATTAATCTACACATTAATCCTGCTGAGTTACTCCAGCATTTATTGTCAGAATAAATGGAGGGATTGTTTCCATGGCTGTTCCCTAGGAGCTAGCACAGATGTAATGGGGTGAATGTCCCCCTGTGTTTAGTTTAGTTTAATTTAGAGATACAACGAGTCTGCACCAACCAGTGATCCCAGCACATTAACACTAGTCCCTGCACATTAACACTGTACACACACTAGAGACAATTTATATTTATACCAACCCAATTAACCTGCAAACCTGTCCTGCAAACCTGTATGTCTTTGGAGTGTGGAAAGAAACCGACGTTCTCAGAGAAAACCCACGCAGTCATGGGGAGAACGTACAAACTCTGTACAGACAGCACCCATAGTCGGGATCGAACCTGGGTCTCTGGCACTGAAAGCACTGGAAGGCAGCAACTCTACCGCTGTGCCACCGTACCGCCCTAAGTGGTGTAAGGAAGTATTAGACACAAGAGTGTCTAAGAAGGACATTGTTGTTCTTTCCTCCTCAGTCACCCTAGGTTCGTACCTAATGTGGAATTGGCGTGTTGCTCTCTGCTCTGCCATGCTCTGCAATATAGAGTTTCAATCTCGTGAAACTTATCTGTAAAGTATTTGGGATTTTGCAATTTCTTAGATCAAGGCAGAGATGTGACATTATAATCCTGAATAATTGTAACGTAATATAAAACCGATATATTTCAACGCCTAACTTGTGTAACTTGGCATGTTTGCAAACTGAAGTCATGTGCTGCTGATCTGACATATCTTGTCTCCAATACCAGAGGTTGCAGACGTTAAACACTGCTGATTCATCCCACTGCGTTGCTGCCTTTGATTCACGAGAAGCGTGTTCTCTCATCTTGTCAGCCTGATATAATAGAAAACTTGCAGTATGGAACTGGTGGGTAGGGTGGAGAGTTAAAGGTAACAGCTGTCTCTCATCATTGATTGCACATACATGACGTGGATTATTCAGCCGGATAAACCACGACTTGCTTCCCTCTCACAGGATGTGTAGGAAGGAACTACAGATGCTGGCTTACACCGAAGATAGACATAAAAAGCTGGAGTAATTCAGTGGGTCAGGCAGCATCTGTGGAGACATGGATAGGTGACATTTCACAGAGTGCTGGAGTAACTCAGCGGGTCAGGCAGCATCTGTGGAGAACATGGATAGGTGACGTTTCACAGAGTGCTGGAGTAACTCAGGGAGTCAAGCAGCATCTCTAGAGAATTTGGATAGGATAATAGAAACATAGTAGGTGCAGGAGTAGGCCATTCAGCCCTTTGAGCTAGCACCGCCCTTCAATATTGTAGATGGTTATGCATGCAACCTATACTGTAGCTACCTTATCACCACTAACCACGCCCCATCCTATTAGTACAACTGTAGTCTCCTCCCTTTGTTCCACCCTTTTAGGTCCCGGTACGTCTGAAGGCTGGATGCAGTCAGTGCTGGGACGTGTGTGCCATGTGCTATAATAAACTACCAGTAAAGGTTACAGTGTGTCAGAGAACACTCCTTTACATGGTGGCAGAAGTGGGATCCGAGCGTTTCCCGTTTACCGGTTTTCATTTATTTTGTTCCCGTTAGTGCCCAGTTTCGGGTTTCCCTCGATATGGCGTCCTCATGCCGAAAGCCATCTCCCCTTGTCTTCGATGCCGACATTGCGGAACGATGGTCGACTTTTGTGATGGACTACACTCACTACGTCAATATTGCGAACCGGAACGACCCAGCCGCGGTCAAAGCATCACTTTTGCTCAACCTGGCCGGTCCCGACGCAATGAAGAGAGCTCAAGCCTTTGTCTATGCACCAGCGGTCCTGGATGACAACGACCAGCCGGTCGAGCCAGCTGAATCGGCCGACGACCCGGTATGTCTTTTGCGCAAATTCGCGGAGCTATGCGACCTGCCCTCCAATCGTATACTGGAGCGGGCCAGGTTCTTCTCACGCAAGCAACAGCCGGATGAACCTGTTGAATGCTTCATTGCCGACCTGCAACACCTTGCCCAGCGGTGCCGATTCGAAACCATGCGCGACCAGCTCGTCAGAGACATTCTCGTTACCGGTATGGTCGATCAGAAGCTGCGTGCCGACCTGCTGCAACGGCCTGACCTAACCCTGACTCAAGCAATGCATGCGTGCCGCATTGCCGAAGTGGTCCACCATCCTCACGGACAGAGGGGGTCTGACAACCGAGCCGTAAATTTAACTGGAGTTGCTGGACAACGACGGATGAGGGAGAACTTTCGCCCTCCACAGCGGCCCGTTCGCACACCCCGGGACCCAAGATCTAACAAGTGTCCTAACTGCAGCTACGTACACTCCTCAGAATCACAGTGCCCAGCCCTTGGGAAGACATGCAATTTCTGCGGGAGAAGAAACCATTTTGCAGCTGCCTGCCGATCCCGTGGGAAAGTTCCCTCAGCTCCCAGACAACTCCTAGACAATCTTTTGCAGGTTGATAGCGAGATGGACTCTGAGCCCAGCTTTTCCACGGGAGATGTAAGTATTTACACTCTCCTCCACAGCCGATCTCGCCTCCCCGATCCTTCTGTGAACATAACTGTCAACAATAAGTGTTTCTCTGCTAAACTTGACACGGGGGCGAAGGTGAACGTAATGTCAACAAAGCTGTTCCACCGGATAAGGAATAATGAGCTGCTGATTGCCGACCGCTCTGTTTTGCGTGCCTATGGGGGAGAGGAACTAACACCTGTGGGGAGGGCGACCTTCCACTGCGTGCTGCAGGAAGGTTCCCAGGACCTGTCTTTCTTCATTCTGGACAGTGACTGTGTGACGTTGCTTAGCAACCGGGCATGCCAGGATCTTGGGCTGGTGTCGTTTAACCATACGGTCCACAAGGTGCAACCTGTGATGGATCCACTATGTGAGTACCCAGACCTGTTTGACGACAAGCTGGGGAAGCTGCCGGTGGTGTACAAGATCGCGACAGACCCATCTGTGGAGCCCGTGATCCGTCCACCCCACAGGGTGTCTTTTGCCATGAAGGGCAAAGTGGAGAATATGCTCAAGGACATGGTCAACATGGGAGTGCTGGAGGCTGTCAGCGATCCAACCGTATGGGTCTCCACCATGGTCGCCACGTTGAAGAAAGGAAAAAATGAGATACGGGTGTGCATTAACCCCAAGGACTTAAATATGGCAATTAAACGGCCCCACTACCCCATGAGGACTGTCGAAGATGTTGCCGCCCAGGTGGGACAAGCTACTGTGTTCTCCGTCCTCGATGCAAGGAGCTCGTTTTGGCAGATACCCCTGGACAAACGCTCCACGGATCTGACCACGTTCAGCACGCCCTTCGGCAGGTTTAAGTTTTTACGGATGCCGTTCGGCATCAACTCTGCCAGCGAGGTATTTCAGCGTTCTATGGAACAACTATTTGCAGGTCTGCCCTGCGCGATTATTGTGGATGACATTCTGGTCTATGGGAGGGACGTGGCCGAACATGACCACAACCTCCGGCGGATTTTGGACCGTGCCCGGCAGATAAATTTGAAGCTCAATCGGTCAAAGTGCAAGTTCCGGGTGCCTGAGGTCACATACGTCGGACACATCTTCACAGCCCAAGGGTTAAAGCCAGACCCGCAAAAGACCAGCGCCATCTCTGAGCTGCCGGCCCCGACTGACGCTGTCAGTCTGCAGCGCTTCCTGGGCATGGTGAACTACCTGGGGAAGTTTATCCCCGACCTCAGCGAGTTGAGCGCACCCCTGAGACAACTCACAAAGAAGGACATTGCCTGGGCATGGTTTCCACACCACCAGCAGGCGTTCGACCTGCTGAAGACGAGGCTGGTCAGCACACCAACACTAAGGTTTTTTGATCTGCTGCTTCCAATCGTGGTCACCTGCGACGCCTCCCGATTTGGACTGGGTGCTGCCTGCCTGCAACTCCACGCTGACGACTCGCTGCAGCCTATCTCCTATGCCTCTAGGACAATGACGGCCACAGAGCAACGCTATGCTCAGATAGAGAAGGAGCTGCTGGCGGTGGTTTTCGCGTGTTCGAGGTTTAGAGACTTCTTATTCGGCACCAGGTTCACCATTGAAACGGATCACCAGCCACTGGTGACAATACTTAATAAACCGATACACTGCGCTCCTGCCAGACTACAGCGGATGATGCTGCAGCTACAGCGCTTTGACTTTAAGATCGTATATAAGAGGGGCACCGAGATGCATGTGGCTGATGCACTGTCCCGGGCCCCCCGGACCTCCTGCGACCAGCACCCCTTCGAGCAGTCGGACTTACAGGTACTGAACGTCAACTTCGTCCCTTCTCACCAGCTGAAATGCCTGGTTGAACACACCGCAAACGACCCCGACCTGCAGCAGCTTGCTGCTGTCATCAAGCGCGGGTGGCCCACCAAGCGGAATTCGTTGCCTGCCAGCGTCCACCCCTATTTTTTGGTCCGCGATGAGTTAGTCCTCCGGGATGGTATTATTATCAAAGGGCACAAAGTTGTCATCCCGGAATCACTGCGTGGCTTGTATTTTGATGCCGCCCACATGGGACATCCCGGTGCAGATGCCACCATCTCACATGCCCAGGACCAGTACTACTGGCCGGCCATGGCTAAATACATCCAAGCCCGAGTCGATTCCTGTCCGGACTGTCACTCGCTTGCCCCGCATCAGCAAAGACAGCCACTTTTGCAGCAGCCTGCACCTGAAATGCCCTGGACTTCTCTGGCTGCCGACATTTTCGACTGGCGTGGTAAGCAATACCTTGTGCTAGTAGACTCTTACTCGAATTGGTTCGAGGTGGACTTCCTCCCTGCCATCACCTCCGAGATGGTGATCAGCAAGCTTCGCCGCCACTTTGCCACGTTTGGTTCCCCTGTCCGGCTGCAGACAGACAACGGTCGCCAGTTCACCAGCGCTGAGTTTCGAGCGTTTGCCACAAAGTGGAACTTTAATCATTTCACTAGCAGCCCGGAGTACCCTCAAAGCAATGGTCTAGCGGAACGGGCGGTCCGGAGCGCTAAGCACCTGCTTGAACAAACCCGCCTCTCGAACGGGGATTTCTATCAGTGTCTCCTGAACCTTCGCAACATTTCTCGAGACATTTCCATGGGATCCCCTGCCCAGCGACTCATGTCCCGAGTTGTCCGCCCTCCGATGCCTATTGCCCAGCAGTCCCTGATGCCTAAAGTCCTGCAGCCTGCTGATGTCCAGAAACGTATTGCCCAAAAACACGAGATCCAGCGACGGTCGCATGATAAATCCTGCCGCCCTCTTTCTCCACTGATGCCGGGACAGGTCGTCCGTTTGCAGACGTCCACCGGCTATTCCCGACTTGCCACCGTCGTCGGGTTTGACACCGCGCCACGTTCCTACCTCGTGGATTTCGAAGGGACTGTCTACAGACGCAGCCGCCAGCACCTGTTGGCGGTTAACGAGCCCAAACCACCTCCTGCGGTTCCGTATACCCCTCCATCGCGTGTCGAGCCTTCCTCCACTAACGTACCCTCTGCTCCCTGCATGCCACGGTCGGTCCTTTTGCCTCGGGTAGCCCCCCCTGCTCCTCCCGGGCTTGCTCCCCAGGCTCTGTTGTCCCCTGCAAAATCTTCTCTCTCTCCAACTTCAACTCGTTCTACCCCTTCATTTTCGCCTGGCTCTCCTGTGTCTCTCCGTTCCCCCTGCAAGCTGGGTTCTCCACCCAGCTTCTCTCCTCCTGTTTCTGTTCTTGTCCCCCCTCCTACTCTTTCGGGCGGGGAGGGTGAAGGTGCTGTGCGCACTCGCTCGGGTCGGATTGTAAAACCTCCGGCTCGCTACGGAGAATATGTCTAGCTTTGCAGGTACTGTATAATAATCCTGCTACTGTAGTAACTTGTTTGAATTGTAAGGGGAAGGATGTAGATGGTTATGCATGCAACCTATACTGTAGCTACCTTATCACCACTAACCACGCCCCATCCTATTAGTACAACTGTAGTCTCCTCCCTTTGTTCCACCCTTTTAGGTCCCGGTACGTCTGAAGGCTGGATGCAGTCAGTGCTGGGACGTGTGTGCCATGTGCTATAATAAACTACCAGTAAAGGTTACAGTGTGTCAGAGAACACTCCTTTACAAATATGATCATGGCTGATCATCTAAAACCAGTACCCCGTTCCTGCTTTTTCCCCATATCCCTTGATTTTGTTAGCCCCAAGAGCTAAATCTAACTCTCTCTTGAAAACATCCAGTGAATTGGCCTCCACTGCCTTCTGTGGCTGAGAATCCCACAGATCCACAACTCTCTGGGTGAGAAAGTTTTTCCTCATCACAGTCCTAAATGGCCGACCCCTTACCTTAAACTGTGACCCCTGGTTCTGGACTCCTCCAACATGGGGAACATTTCTCCTGCATCTAGTCTGTCCAATCCCTTAAGAATTTTATATGTTTCCATGATTCCCTCTCTTCCTTCTAAATTCCAGTGAATACAAGCCTAGTCGACCCATTCTTTCATCATATGCCAGTCCCGCCATCCTGGGAATTAACCTGGGGAACCTACACTGCACTCGCTCAATAGAAAGAATGTCCTTCCTCCAATTTGGAGACCAAAACTGCACACAATACTCCAGGTACTCCAGCATTTTGTGAATAAATCGATTTGTACCAGCATCTGCAGTTATTTTCTTATACTCCAGGTGTTTGTCTCACCAGGGCCCTGTACAACTGCAGTAGGACCACCATGCTCCTAAATTCAAGTCCTCTCGTTATGAAGGCCAACATGCCATTAGCTTTCTTCACTGCCTGCTGTACCTGCATGCTTACTTTCAGTGACTGGTGTACAAGGACACCCAGGTCTCATTGCGCTTCCCCTTTACCTAATCTGACACCATTGAGATAATAATCTGCCTTCTTTGTTCTTGCCACCAAAGTGACATTTATTCACGTTAAACTGCATCTGCCATGCATCTGCCCACTCACCCAACCTATCCAAGTCACCCTGCAGCCTCATAGCATCCTCCTCTCAACTCACACTGCCACCCAGCTTTATGTCATTCACAAACTTGGAGATGTTACATTTAATTCCCTCGTCTAAATTGTGAAAATATATTGTAAATAATTTGGGTCCCATCACAAAGCCTTGCGGCACCCCACTTGGTGACGTTTCACAGAGTGCTGGAGTAACTCAGCGGGTCAGGCAGCATCTGTGGAGAACATGGATAGGTGACGTTTCACAGAGAGCTGGAGTAACTCAGTGGGTCAGGCAGCATCTGTGGAGAACATGGATAGGTGACGTTTCACAGAGTGCAGGAGTAACTCAGCGGGTCAGGCAGCATCTCTGGAGAACATGGATAGGTGACGTTTCACAGAGTGCTGGAGTAACTCACCATCAGGCAGCATCTCTGGAGAACATGGATAGATGACATGGACAAGTTGAGTGAGTGAGCAGATGCGTGGCAGATGCAGTATAATGTAGATAAATGTGAGCTTATCCACTTTGGCGACAAAAACAAAGGCAGATTATTATCTCAATGGTGTCAGATTAGGGTAAAGGGGAAGTGTAACGAGATCTGGGTGCCCTTGTACACCAGTCACTGAAATTAAGCGTGCAGGTGCAGCAGGCAGTGAAGAAAGATAATGGCAGGTTGGTCTTCATAACAAGAGGATTTGAGTATAGGAGCAAGGAGGTTCTTCTGCAGTTACATAGGGCCCTGGTGAGACCACATCTGGAGTATTATGTGCAGTTTTGGTGCTAATTTGAGGAAGGACGTCCTTGCTATTGAGGCAGTGCAGCTTGTATACACTGGAATTTAGAAGGATGAGGGGGGATCTTATTGAAACATATAAGATAATTAGGGGATTGGACACATTAGAGGCAGGAAACATGTTCCCAATGTTGGGGGAGTCCAGAACAAGGGGCCACAGTTTAAGAATAAGGGGTAGGCCATTTAGAATGGAGATGAGGAAGAACTTTTTCAGTCAGAGAGTGGTGAAGGTGTGGAATTCTCTGCCTCAGAAGGCAGTGGAGGCCAGTTCGTTGGATGCTTTCAAGAGAGAGCTGGATAGAGCTCTTAAGGATAGCGGAGTGAGGGGGAATGGGGAGAAGGCAGGAACGGGGTACTGATTGAGAGTGATCAGCCATGATCGCATTGAATGGCGGTGCTGGCTCGAAGGGCTGAATGGCCTACTCCTGCACCTATTGTCTATTGTCTATTGTCTATAGGTTCACGAGGTTAATCCCCGGGATGGCGGGACTGTCATATGAGGAAAGATTGGAAAGATTGGGCTTGTATTCACTGGAGTTTAGAAGGATGAGAGGGGGTTTAATAGAGATATATAAAATTATAAAAGGACTGGACAAGCTAGATGCAAGAAAAATGTTTGGGGAGTCCAGAACCAGGGGACACAGTCTAAGAATAAAGGGGAGGCCATTTAAATCTGAGGTGAGAAGAAACTTTTTCACCCAGAGAGTTATGAATTTGTGGAATTCTCTGCCACAGAGGGCAGTGGAGGCCAATTCATTGGATGAATGTAAAAGAGAGTTAGATAGAGTTCTTGGGGCTAGTGGAATCGAGGGATATTGGGAGAAGGCAGGCATGGGTTACTGATTGTGGATGATCAGCCATGATAACAATGAATGTTGGTGCTAGTTCGAAGGGCCAAATGGCCTCCTCCTGTGTTCTATGTTCGATGTTCACAGAGTGCTGGAGTAACTCAGCGGGTCAGGCAGCATCTCTGGAGAACTTGGATAGGTGACTTTTGACAGAGTGTTGGAGTAACTCAGCGGGTCAGGCGGCATCTGTGGAGAACTTGGATAGGTGACATTTCACCGAGTGCTGGAGTAACTCAGCGGGTCAGGCAGCATCTGTGGAGGGAATGGACCGGCGATGTTTCGGGTCGGGACCCTTCTTCAAGACCAGCTATCTGAAGAATTGCAGATGGAACAAAACTCTTGTGTGCGCGACAGCTTTTGAATCCTGTTTTCTACTCTGTCCACATGGAATTCCAGCTTCCTTTTAACCATTATTCTCCACCAGGTATTGCACATGATTGAAGCCCAGTGCAAATTGGAGGAACAGACCCTTATATTTTGCTTGGGCAGCTTACGCCCCAGCAGTATGAATATTGACCTCAAACTACAAGTAACCCTTGTCTTCCCTCCCTCTCCATCCCTTCCCTTTCCCAGTCCTTCATCGCCTGACTGTTCCTGATTACATTGTGTCTCTGATTGCACCATCTTCCTAGCTAACAATGATCTATTCTACATTTTCCTTGTTCTTCAACTCATTTGATGTCTCGTTTTCACACTTTCCCCTTACTTATCAGTGTGTCACTCTCTCCTCTGACTCTCAGTCTGAAGAAGGGTCTCGACCCGAAACGTCACCCATTCCTTCTCTCCAGAGATGCTGCCTGTCCCGCTGAGTTACTGCAGCATTTTGCGTCTATCTTCGGTGTAAACCTGCATCTGCAGTTCCTTCCTAAACATTGCACATGATTAGTCTATTTTAGTTTAGTTCAAAGTCATGTTCAGTAAGGCACAGTGAAAAGCTTTTTTGTTGCGTGCAGTCAGCGGAAAGGCAATAAACCGGCATCTGCAGTTCCTTCTTACACATTTCTTCTGCTCCACTGCAAAATCTCCTCAAGGTATGTCTACTTTGAAGAAGTTCTCCTCTCTCCAACGAAAGTTCTGCATCAGTCTGAAGAAGGGCCTCGATCCGAAATCGCATCCATTCTTTCTCTCCATAGAGGCTGCCTGCCCGCTACGTTACTCCAGCATTTTGTGTCTATACATGATTACAGTCAAGCCTTTACACTGTACAGATAGAGGATGAAGGGAATAGAGTAAGAAATGCTGCTGTTGGAGGAGAGGTTGAAAGACTGGAGCAACACTGGGATTTAGAAGGATGAGAGGGGATCTTATTGAAACATATAAGATTATTAAGGGATTGGACACGCTGGAGGCAGGAAACATGTTCCCAGTTTAAGAATAAGGGCCATTTAGAACGGAGATGAGGAAAAACATTTTCACTCAGAGAGTTGTAAATCTGTGGAATTCTCTGCCTCAGAGGGCAGTGGAGGCCAATTCTCTGGATGCTTTCAAGAGAGAGTTAGATAGAACTCAATGATAGCAGAGTCAAGGGGTATGGGGAGAGGGCAGGAACGGGGTACTGATTGTGGATGATCAGCCATGATCGCATTGAATGGCGGTGCTGGCTCGAAGGGCCAAATGGCGTACTCCTGCACCTATTGTCTATTGTCTATTGAGAGGTTTAAAAGAGTAGAGCGATTGTAATAAGTGATTACAGATCCACTTCTGGGACCAGCACAAAGAAAGTCCCATCTAGTCTTCTAAATTTCAACTTGCCTTCTATCAAAGCGCACAAATATATTATGGACCGGAAACCATGATTCAAATTAAAGTCCTTCCCCAGGTTAACTTTTCCCTGTGCACTTGTTCTCTACTGAGATTCTGCTTTCAAAGCTGCCCTTTATTCCAAGCCTTTCCCCGGCTGGATTTTCCGAGCTCAGTCATCAACCTCTTGGCTCTGTTCCTCCCCTGCATCCGTATTTCGGATGTTGTCTTTTCTCCTTGGAGACCAGAATCTATCCACCCCCACCCCTCCCAAACACTACCTCTCAAAAAGAAGCTGTATAACCTTAAAGCCGAGTATTTCTAAATTCATTCCAAAACTAATATGGGAGTTTTTGCGTGTCTGTGCGTTTAGCTTTGCAGAGGGTGGATTCTATTTTTGGATTACTGCTGATGTATTATTTCCTCTGGACCATCCAGCCACCACATTATCCAGAGCATTACAGGCTTTTCATCTGTTATAGAAATGGGTCCCGACCAAATGCTGACCCATCCCCATGGCTGAATCAGTGAAGGTGCTGATCTGAGAAGAGATTTATCTTGCTGCCTCTACATTCTGTCTCTGTGTTAACGTGATGTCAGGGAAGGATATTGGCCTGGGTGGGAGGATGCAACCAAACAAGGAATGCGTCTCAAATCTGTTAAACACACACACGGCTGTTGCCTTTGCAACTAAAAATAAAGACACAGTAATTCAGAGCAAAAAAACGAAGTGCTGGAGGAACTGGGCAAGTCAGGCAGCATCTGTGGAGGAAATGGGCAGGCCATTTAAAACTGAGGTGAGAAGGAACTTTTTCACCCAGAGAGTTGTGAATTCATGGCATTCTCTGCCACAGAGGGCAGTGGAGGCCAAATCACTGGATGGATTTAAGAGAGAGTTAGATAGAGCTCTGGGGGCTAGTGAAATCAAGGTATATGGGTTATTGATTGTGGACGATCAGCCATGATCACAATGAATGGCTCGAAGGGTTGAATGGCCTCCTCCTGCACCTATGTTTCAATGTTTCTACGACATTTCAGGTTAGGATTACTCTGAAGAAAGATCCTGACCTGAAATATCATCTGTGCATTCCCTCCACAGATGCCACCTGGCCCACTGAGTTACTCCAGCACTCTGTTTTTTCCTCAGGAATGCAGCATCTGCAGACTCCTGTGTCCCCACAGTAATTCGGAGTATTTACAGCAGAGAATGAAGAATGTTTACAGAAGGTGGAGACTATTCAAGATACGCCTTCCCTCTGTGCCTATTTAAGCCTGCCGTTCACTGCTTGAGCTTGTGAGAGGAATGGGAAATCAACAGTGAAAGAAGGGGCGCAGCAGAAGAGTCACTGCCTCGCTCCGTCCGCCTTAACCAACCTGATCTCCCGGTGGCTGAGCACTTCAACTCCCCCTCCCACTCCCAGTCTGACCTTTCTGTCATGGGCCTCCTCCAGTGCTATAGTGAGGCCCACCGCAAATTGGAGGAACAGCACCTCATATTTCGCTTGGGCAGCTTGCAGCCCAGCGGTATGAACATTGACTTCTCCAACTTTAGATAGTTCCTCTGTCCCTCTCTTCCCCTCCCTCTTCCCAGTTCTCCCACTGTCTTCCTGTCTCCACCTATATCCTTCCTTTGTCCCGCCCCCCTGACATCAGTCTGAAGAAGGGTCTCGACCCGAAACGTCGCCCATTCCTTCTCTCCTGAGATGCTGCCTGACCTGCTGAGTTACTCCAGCATTTTGTGAATAAATACCTTTGATTTGTACCAGCTTCTGCAGTTATTTTCTTACACGACCTCGTGACACCAGAGACCCGGGTCTGAACCTGAATATGGTTGCTGTTTGTGTGGAGTTTACATGTTCTCTCCCTGACCACGTGGGTCTCTCTGGGTGGTTTTGGTTTCCTCCCACCTCACAAAGACTTGCAGGTTTGTAGGTTAATTGGCCCTCTGTAAATTGCCCCCTAGTGTATAGGGAGTGAATGAGAAAGTTAGATAACATAGAACTGGTGTGAATGGATGGTCAGTGTGGACTCTGTTGGATAAATGGTCTGAAACTGGGAGAACCTGGAACTAGTGTACAGGGTGATCGTTGGTCAGTGTGGGCTTGGTGGGCCGAAGGTCCTGTTTTCATGCTCTATCTACAAACCTAACTAAACCAACTATGGTCTCCAATTGGTAAGTGTCGTTTCCTACATGGCTACTGGGAGAGAAAAAGAGGGATCATTATTCCTTGGCTTTTCCTCTGTCTATTGTGGCCACTTAGCCGATTTGCGGCCAGTTAGCAGTGGGCCAGGACGGTCCCAGCAAACAGGTCCGACTCTCCCGCCAAGGACTGGCCTTGGAGGACCTGCCCGGTCGGCCCCGATCGCCCACCGTGGTCTTTGGTGGGGCCGGGAACGCGCCCGAAGGCTCTTCAGACGGCGTAACCGGGAGGGAGGTGGGGACGTCGGATGTGATGAGCAAGGGCCGGTAGGAGGGTGAACCGGGGTAATGCCTCCAACACCCTCAGGTAGGCTGCAGGAGGCACCCCTGGGACACAAAGATGGCTGGGGGAGGGGAGGGGAGGGGAGGGGAGGGGAGGGGAGGGGAGGGGAGGGGAGGGGAGGGGAGGGGAGGGGAGGGGAGGGGAGGGGAGGGGAGGGGAGGAGAGGAGAGGAGAGGGGAGGAGAGGAGAGGAGAGGAGAGGGACGTCGGTTTGCAGGAACTGATCCAGTACATTGAGTGCACAGGCCGACCGGACTTTGGACTTTGAATAAAGGTGCCACAACTGGCAGCACCCGCCTGTGTAATACATGCAAAATGGATTTCACTGTGCAGTTGCAAACAAATAAAGCTCTATTGACTATTGCACTAACTGCACGCCTTGTTGCAAATGCAAGTCATCATCTACACCACAATGCCCTCCAATGCATCCTCTGACACAATGCGTGACACTATGAGTCTGAAGAACGGTCCCGATCCAAAACGTCACCTATTCCTTTTCTCCAGAGATGCTGTCTGACCCGCCGAGTTACTCCAGTTTATTTGTGTCTATCTGTGGATTGCAGACATTCATCCCCAAAGATCTCCATTTTCTGTCCATTCACTTGTTCAACCAGTGGATGGGAAATGAAATTAAAATGATATTGTGGTCCTCTCCAAACCTGTGGGGGCCGTGCATTCAACCTCTGCTGATGAATGTTGGCAGAGCAGGCAGGATACCCAACACTCGATCCCTCTGAAACACCTCCACTTACTGAAGGTATACCTCCAACTACAGGAGATGGTTACTCAGGTTGGTGAGACCCAGCATGGAAACAGGTCCTTCAGCCCAGCAAGTCCACGCAGACCTGCAATCTCCCCCCCAACACTAGTTCTATGTTGTCCCACTACACACTAGGGGCAATTTACAATTTACAGAAGCCAATTAACTGACAAACCCGCACATCTTTGGGATGTGGGAGGAAACCGGAGCACCCGGAGGAAACTCATGCGATCTCAGGCAGAACGTGCCAACTCCGCACAGACAGCACCCGACGTCAGGAATGAACCCATGTCTCTGGTGCTGTCAGGCTGTAGCTCTATGCCTGTTGCCTTGGGTCGTTTTTCTCAGTCTCAGAAGGTTATTGAAGGAGTTTCTCAGAGCAGTGTCCTAGATTTCCTTCATTCCCAGAGCATTGAAACCGATTTGATGTTGCAATCTCAAGACGATGGAACGTCTTGTACGCGCATGGCAGCGCTGTGTGCTGCTGGAAGAGTTGGTGACCATTGCCGTGAAGAAGAGGGAGGCATGAAATGGTGGTGACCTCCCCTTCACTGCTACCCTTCCCTTGCTTCCATTCCACCAAAGAGTGTGTTTGAGGGGTTCTTGGGTAGTGAAGGAGCACAGGCCTTTGCAGGTTTATCATCACAACACTAGATCACTAGACTGATCACAACAATGATCACGGCTGTCAAATGGGAAGGATACATCTCACTTGGGCAGCTAACGACCCAACCGTATGAATATTGCCTTCTCTAACTTCAATCGTCATCCTTTCCTTTCCTTTGCGTTCCCTCGCCATCCCTCTAGTTTCACTGTCCTCTTAATTAAATGTTATCTTTGTATGCTTCGTTGTTAGCTTCCCCTCGCTAACAACAATCTATTCTACATTTTTCTTGTCCGTCCCCTTTGATGTTTCCTTTTCTCACCTTACCCTTACAAATTTGAGGAAGGATATTCTTGCTATGGAGGGCGTGCAGCATAGGTTCACTAGGTTAATTCCCGGAATGGCGGGACTGTCGTATGTTGAAAGGCTGGAGCAATTAGGCTTGTATACACTGGAATTTAGAAGGATGAGGGGGGATCTTATTGAAACATATAAGATAATTAGGGGATTGGACACATTAGAGGCAGGAAACATGTTCCCAATGTTGGGGGAGTCCAGAACAAGGGGCCACAGTTTAAGAATAAGGGGTAGGCCATTTAGAACGGAGATGAGGAAGAACTTTTTCAGTCAGAGAGTGGTGAAGGCGTGGAATTCTCTGCCTCAGAAGGCAGTGGAGGCCAGTTCGTTGGATGCTTTCAAGAGAGAGCTGGATAGAGCTCTTAAGGATAGCGGAGTGAGGGGGTATGGGGAGAAGGCAGGAACGGGGTACTGATTGAGAGTGATCAGCCATGATCGCATTGAATGGCGGTGCTGGCTCGAAGGGCTGAATGGCCTCCTCCTGCACCTATTGTCTATTGTCTATTGTCTATATCTTTGTGTCTCCCTTTCCCCTGACTCTCAGTCTAAAGAAGGGTCTCTACCCAAACCGTCACCCATTCCTTCTCTCCAGAGATGCTGCCTGTCCCGCTGAGTTATTCCAGCAATTTGTGTCTATCTTCTGGATTTGACAGAGAAGTCAAAAACACTGCGTCGCTTTCAGACAAAGTAATTGGAAAGCCCCTGGGAACTGGCAACCTATTATGAACAAGTTCACACGAGTCTCCGAATAAAGGCTATAAAAGCCTGAATGATCCAACACCCTGATGAAAGAACAAGATCTGGAAATATATATTAAGGCAAAGGAAATTGAAAGCTGACTGCGTGAGGAAATCACGTGATGGATTGGTGAAATCTGATCTTTATGTGGAGAACTATTCTGAAGTTACCCTTGCCTTGGCAAGGCCAGCAGCATAACCAAGGACAAGTCACACCCTGGCCACTGCTTCTCCCCTCTCCCATCAGGCAAAAGGTTCAGAAATGTGATAACACACACCTCCAGATTCGGGGACAGTTTCTTCCCAGCTGTTATCAGGCAACTGAACCATCCTACCACAACCAGAGAGCAGTGCTGAAGTACTATTTACCTCTTTAGTGACCCTTGGACTAAGCTTGATCAGACTTTGCTGGTTTTACCTTGCACTGAACATTATTCCCTTATCATCTATCCACGCTCTATAAATGGCTCGATTGTAATCATGTGTTGTCTTTCCGCTGACTGGTTAGCACGCAACAAAAGCTTTTCACTGTACCTCAGTACACGTGACAATAAACTAAAATGAAACTGAACTGAAATTATTTCCAATTTGGTTTCTGCTTTAAAACATAAAAGACAGAATCTTTCTGGAATGCTGCTATAAAAAGATCTGTTTACTCCTGAGGGGATGCAGTGGGAATAAATGCGAAGGTGCAAGGAATTAGAGCATACGTAATGCAGTTTCCAGATCTGTCAGTATGAAAGACATGCAGTAAAATGATGAGGCTTGGCAAATGTCTTGTGCTGGATTTTGTAAACCGTCAGTGAGAGAGAGAGATAGAGCACATTCCTCTAAAAACAATGCCCGCAATAAATAATCCAATCTGATAACTCGTCTGTATGCATTCAACCCCTATTAAAGTATGAATTATGAGTGAGATTAAAATCGAATTATTTTGAGGCTGTGGGATTTAAAGCTGACATTCGATGAGTAATGCTGTAGCCAGTGACAGCCATGGAAGGCATTGGACCGGCCAAAGTCATTCAGAGAACAACAGGAGATAGTTGTGGTCCTTGATTATTTCATTCTGTCCCAGAGAATTATTGCAGGATTTTCTCAGAGCAGCATCCTCGACCTAATCATGTTCAGATGTTTAATCTTGAGACGGGGAGGAGATGCCAAATATGACTGCATGTTGTGCACAGATACCAGGGCTGCACAATGATGCAGCGGTAGAGTTGCTGCCTCACAGCGCTAAGGACCCGGGTTCCATCCCGACTACGGGTGCTGTCTGTACGGAGTTTGTACGTTCTCCCCGTGACCTGCGTGGGTTTTCTCCAGGATCTCCAATTTCCTCCCACACTCCAAAGACGTACAGGTTTGTAGGTTAATTGGCTTGGTTTAAATGCAATTGTCCCTAGTGTGTGTAGGATAGTGTAAGTGTGTGGGGATTACTTGTCCGCACAGACTCGGTGGACTGAAGGGCCTGTTTCCACACTATCTCTCAACTAGCTAATGATCAACTTCAGCAGGAGTGGGCCAGTGGTGCAGCGGGTAGAGCTGCTGCCTCACAGTGTCAGAGACCCGGGTTCATTCCTGACCACGGGTGCTGGCTGTACGGAGTTTGTACGTTCCTCCTGTGATTGTGTGGGTGCAGCGGGTAGAGCTGCTGACTCACAGCGCCAAGGACCCGGGTTCAATCCTGACCACGGGTGCTGGCTGTACGGAGTTTGTACGTTCCTCCTGTGATTGTGTGGGGACTCCGGTTTCCCCCCACATCCCAAAGATGTGGATTTGTAGGTTAATTGGACTTTTTAGTTTAGAGATACAGTGTGGAAACAGGCCATTTGGCCCACCAAGTCAATGCTGACCTGCAACTCAGCATACTAATGTTATCCTACACACTAGAGACATTTTGCAAACTTTACAAAAGTCAATTAACAAACAAACCTGTACGTCTTTGGAATGTGGGAGGAAACCGGCAAAAACCCACACGGTCACGTGGAGAATGTAAAAACTCCACAAATGGAGCCTGGCACTGTGAGACGGCAACTCTACCGCTGCACCACTGTGCCTCTGTATATTCCCCCTAGTGTGGAGCGAGTGGATGGGAAAGTGAACAAACATAGAACTAGTCTGAACAGGAGATCGATGGTCAGCATGGACTCAGTGAGCCGCAGAGCCTAGCTGTATCTCTAAACTAAACACACAGTGGATGTCATTACGGGTTGACAGGTTCTATCCACAAGGCTGAGCTCTGATTTTGGACCTCAGTACAGGGAGGAACTGGGGATACCTAGCACAGACAGAAGGCAATTGAGGAGAGGTTATTAGTTTCACTAGTCATACTAGTCTTGCTCTGTTGTAGACAATGGATAAATCACAACAGCTGTGATAGTAAACCATGATCTCAACTCCCACTAATCAGTGACGTTTCTTCACTGGATGAAGACACATTTTGTGTTTCTATAGCAATGGGACATATTTTAAACTTACAACATCAATCACAACATACATCAAAGATAGACACAAAATGCTGGAGTATCTCTGCAGGCCAGGCAGCATCTATGGAGAGAAGGAATGGGTGACATTTCGAGACAAGACCCTTCTTCAGACTGTCTGAAGAAGGGTCTTGATCTGAAATGTCACCCAATCATTTACTCCAGAGAAGCTCTCTGACCCGCTGAGTTACTCCAGCATTTTGTGTCTTACTTTGGTTTAAACCAGCATCTGCCGTTCCTTCCTACACACAACAGCCTACATCAATACCAGTGTCCCTGGAAAGAGGAACTTTACCTTCATGTATTTACAAAATAAAATAATATGGTAAACCTTAGTCTGAACATAAACATGACTCATTTGATTCTACTATGGGGCGGCACGGTAGCGCAGCGGTAGAGTTGCTGCTTTACAGCGAATGCAGCGCCGGAGACTCAGGTTCGATCCTGACTACGGGTGCTGCACTGTAAGGAGTTTGTACGTTCTCCCCGTGACCTGCGTGGGTTTTCTCCGAGATCTTCGGTTTCCTCCCACACTCCAAAGACGTACAGGTATGTAGGTTAATTGGCTGGGTAAATGTAAAAATTGTCCCTAGTGGGTGTAGGATAATGTTAATGTACGGGGATCACTGGGCGGCACGGACTTGGAGGGCCGAAAAGGCCTGTTTCCGGCTGTATATATATGATATGATATGATATATCATTTCTTAATTACCTCTGATAATTGCGGTTCAATATTCAGAAAGAGCTGGGTGAAATTTTCAAACACAGAATACTGCAGATGCTGGAAAATTGAAATAAAGACAGGGCACCAGAAACACTTAGCAAGCTAGTCTGCATCTGTGGAGAAAGAACCAATTATCCTGTCAGGTCAAGGATCCCTCATCAGAAAGGGAAGAATTGCTAAAGCAACAGTAGCATTCGAACACTGAAAGCGGCTAATGTCATTTTAGCGAGATGGAGTCACAAGGAACTGCAGGTGCTGCAATCTGGAGAAAAGCACAAAGTGCTGGTGGAACTCAGCGGGTCAGGCAGCACCTGCGAGGAGATGGACAGATGATGTTTCGGCTTGGGACCTTCCTTCAGTCGTCTGTCCATTGACGTTGCCTGACCCATTGAGCACTTTGTGCCTTGCTCAGTTTCACTAGGCATGGCTCTTACAATGGGCCACAGTGCAGGAAGATCCTCTTTGTTACAGAGATCCTTGAAGGACATGAGGAAGGGTTGGATCTGCTGTAAATCCGGCCCTTGCTCCCAGAACTGCTTGTTTACCCATCTGATGTTAAATAAATCCACGTGTTGGTTTATAACCAGAGCCTTGGTCTATATAGAACGTATATTCATCCACCTACTAAGTGGGAACATCACGGCATGTGAGATATCCCTGGGAGCAGAAAGGGCGCACTGTTAACTGGCTGACCTGTGGCACACTTGTTCAATGCCTGGCTGTCGATGTATTTATCTAGATGTCGGTCAGGAATGAAAAGCCCACTCTAGGAGACACTGGGTCCACTCACTCATTGGTGTCACAGACACTGATTGCTGTTCTACCTCACAGGAAGAGCAGTGCAGATACCAAGTTTAACTCACCAAGAAAGGCAGCACCCCGCACTTTCACAGAGGAGATCTTTGGAGCGTTAAGGGCAAGCAGTCATGCATACTGAAAGATGCAGGAAGGATCTGCGGAAGCTGCTTTACACCAAAGATAGACACAAAATGCCGGAGTAAATCAGCGGGCCAGGCAGCATCTCTGGATACAAGGAATGGGTGATGTTTTGGGTCGAGACCCTTCATCCGAGTGTTGAACAATCATTAGCAAACAGCATTCAGTAATAGGACCCAGGTGCAGTTAGTATTCCCATGAGATCTGAACCATATTAATCTGCAGTCATACCTATTGGAATGAATAAAATGCCTGGCACATTCTGGCCATCGATGAATTCTGTGCTAACACAAGCCATGATTTAATGATGTGACATTGTTGAGGGCACTGCCACGTTTAGTCAGCAAGGGTAGAAACAAGGAACCTCAAATGCTGGTTTATACCAAGGTGCTGGAGTAACTCAGCGGGTCAGGCAGCATCTGTGGAGAACATGGATAGGTGACGTTTCACAGAGTGCTGGAGTAACTCAGCGGGTCAGGCAGCATCTCTGGAGAACATGGATAGGTGACGTTTCACAGAGTGCTGGAGTAACTCAGCGAGTCAGGCAGCATCTGTGGAGAACATGGATAGGTGACGTTTCACAGAGTGCTGGAGTAACTCAGCGGGTCAGGCAGCATCTCTGGAGCCAAAGCATGGGTGGTGCATGTCCCACTGAGTTACTCCAGCACTTTGCGTCTGCTTGTGTCAGAGAGGGAGAGTTCTGGTGGAGTGAGCAATGTTGACTGTTCGGGTGAGGGATGTACTCTTGGCATTGGTGAAGCACAATATTAGCTGATGGTGTGGGGGCTAATGTCGGACGGTGACATTGGTGATGGAGAGTGTATCAACTCCCCCAGCTTCCAGAAATAGCTGGGGGGTTCCGTGTGTGTGTTCCCTCACAACACAGCTCTGTGGCAACACCAACGCCAGGCCCTGCCAGTGTGGAAAGCCATCTGCAAAGCTGAAAAGCAGCCTTTGTTTTAACTTTTAGTTTTAATTTAGGGATACAACGTGGAAACAGGCCCTTCGACCCACCGAGCCCAAGTCAGCGGCTACCAGCCATCACCCATTTATTCTGAGGATGCTACACTATGGGGAGCTTCCTAGACTTCACACTTTTGAGATACAGTGCAGATTCAGGCCCTTCGGCCCACAGAGTCCATGCCGACCAGTGATCACCTCCATAGACCAACAGCATCCTGCACACAAGGGACCATTTACAATGTACAGAAGCAAATTAACCTACAAACCTGCACGTCTTTGGGATGTAGGAGGAAACCGGAGCACCCAGAGAGAACCCACACGGTTACAGGGAGAACGTGCAAACTCCATACAGACAGCAGCCGCAGTCAGGATTGAACTTGGGTCTCTGGTGCTGTGAGGCAGCAACTCTACCGCTGCGCCACCGTGCTGGTTTGTATCCACATGGTGAGCTGCAACTTGCTGTGTCCGGTAACGACAAACGAGAAACAAAAGTGTAGATTCCAGTCACAGCACATCACTCCAACAGGCTTCTCCAAGCACGTACGGTGATCTATTGTCCCAGTGCTTTGTTTATAGACAGTAAGGTGCCAGTATACATACACAGTATCTCCCCCCAAAGGGAACAAGGATAGACTTCCCCTGGTCCTCTCCTTTCACCCCACCAGCCTCCATGACCAACACATCATCCTCTGGCATCTTCAGCTCCCAGGAGATGCACTATCTGGCCCTACACCCTCACCTCCATCCAGGTACCCCAGCAGTCCATCCAGGTACACCAGCAGTCCATCCAGGTACCCCAGCAGTCCATCCAGGTACCCCAGCAGTCCATCCAGGTGGGACTGAGGTTCATGTGCACCTCCTCTAACCTACTGCTTCTATTTACCATGTGGAGGCAATCAATATATATATTTAAGGCAGAGATAGATAGATTCTTGGTTAGTACGGGTGAAGTAAGCAGCAGGTCAGACAAAGGAGAGTCAGTGGATCTTGGTTACCTAGATTTTCAGAAAGCCTTTGATAAGGTGCCACACGTGAGGCTGCTAAGGAAGATGAGAGCCCACGGTATCAAAGGGCAGATACTAGCATGGACAGCAGGCTGGCTGGGTGGCAAAGGCAAACAGTGGCAATAAAGGGGGCTTTTGCTGGTTGTCTGCCAGTGACCAGCGGTGTTCAGCAGGGCTCAGTGCTGGGGCCGCTACTCTTCACGGTGTATATTTATGATTTGGACGCGGGATTGAAGGCTTTGTGACCAAGTTCGCAGATGATACAAAAATAGGTGGAAGGGCAGATAGTGTAGAGAAAGCAAGGTCTCTGCAGAAGGACTTGGACAGGTTGGGAGAGTGGGCAGAGAAGTGGCAGATGGAATATAGTGTAGTCATGCAATTTTGTAGTAGGAATAAAGGCGTAGACTATTTTCCAAATGGGGAGAGAATCCAGAAATTGGAGGTGCTAAGGGACTTAGTAAAGGAAGCAAACGCAATGCTCGCACATATTTCTAGGGCTAGAATACAAGGGATGTAATGCTGAGGCTCTACAAGGCACTGGTCAGGCCGCATTTGGAATATTGTGAGCAATTGTGGGCCCCGTATCTGAAGGATGTGCTGGCACTGGAGAAAGTCCAGAGGAGGTTTATAAGAATGATCCCAGGAATGTGTGGGTTAACATATGATGAGCGTTTGTCAGCACTGGGCCTGTACTCACTGGAGTTTAGAAGTAGGAGGGGGGACCTCATACTTATCGTATAGTGAATGAAAGGACATTCCTTTAGGAAGGAGATGAGGAGGAATTTCTTTAGTCAGAGGGTGGTGAATTTGCAATTCTTTGCCACAGGTGGCTGTGGAGGCCAAGGCAATGGATAATTTTCCAGCAGAGATGGACAGATACTTGATTAGTAAGGGTGTCAGGGGTTATGGGGAGAAGGCACGATAATGGGGTTAGGAGGGAGAGATAGATCAGCCATGAATGAATGGCGGAATTGACTTGATGGGCCGAATGGCCTAATTCTGCTCCTATCACTTATGAACCGAATGAAAAGAATATTGAATTCTCCAATTTTAGGTAACTAACCTACTAACCAAAATATCACCTAACCATGTCTTCCGGAGATGCTGCTTGACCTTCTGAGTTACTCCAGCTGTTTGTCTTTTTGTGTAACCCAGTCTCTCCAGTTCCTTGTTTCTTACTCCCCCCCCCCTTCTTAGTTTTGTTTAGAGATACAGCACGGAAACAGGTCCTTCGGCGCACCGAGCCCACACCAACCAATGACCACCATGCACACTAAAATGATCCTATACACACACTAAGGACACACACAATGGGGACAATTTAACCAAGCCAATTAGCCTACAAACCTGTACATCTCTGGAGTGGGTGGAAACCTGAGCAACCAGAAAAAGCCCACGCAGGTCACGAGGAGAATGTACAAACTCCAGACAGACAGAACCTGTAGTCAGGATCAAACCCGGGCCTCTGGTACTGCAAGGCAGCAACTCCACCGCCCTGCTTTGATTTTGTGACCAATCAACTTTTCATTTGATAAATAACTAAAAAGATGCAAAATCAACTTCTTAGTTAAGTAAAATAAGATCAGGGAAATAAAACTAGCTCTTTAAAGTTTTTAAAGAGATGCAGGTACACGGCACCATCACAAAAGCACTCTGGCCCAACTTCTCGAACTCCGAGAGGCATTTGTGTGATTTGTTACGTGACCTGCTGTTTGAAGCAATCTTTAAGTTTAAACAAATGCCAAGTTCATTCTAGTGGGTCACAGCAAAGAACCTCTTTAAACCCAAAGAGCCTGCGATATAAAGAACACCGAGTTGGTTAATGTAGGCTGCTCATCAGAGGCGGAATGAGGTGATTCAGTTCAAGCATATCACACGTGATTTTAGTTGAAAGAGGTTAAGATATCAAAGGGTAAATTTCTCTGAGATTTTCCAGTAGCTCATCCGTGGAGTTCCCCTTTCATTCGATTTGGCTTCAATCAGTCATACTCTTCTGAAGAGATTTCTTTTGTAATTTAAAAAGAAATGTTCCTACATAAATATACTGCACTTTAGCAGTACTACCTTATCTATGATGTTTGCAGCATTCTGATGTTACAGAAGGAACCATACAAATCCATATTCTTCTCTTTCTTTGCTCTTTGAAAGTGTTCAGTTAATCCACATCGTTGCTGCCAAGTTCAATGTTGTTTTGGCCTGTCCAAAACTGGCTGCGATGTTATGCTCTGGACCCAGCATAGTAGGACAGTCCCCAACTTTCAACAGGGTCTTTTGCAGAAAGCTCAGAGTTCATTATTTTTTACTTGAACCCAAACATGAAAACTTGAGATTAGGGCGGTACAGATTTTTGAGATGTTTGTTTTCAGCTTCCGGGCTGAAATTGCCCTTTCACAAACTTGCTAAATGAGGGAACTAAAAATAAGCTTTCAAACATAAACATGGAAACTGCATGAAGGACTTGGACTATAATTGCCTATTCAGGAATCTTAGCCAGTTTTACTTTCAACATCGTACCCGGTAGACTGAGTGTAACAGAGCCCCATTTATAGCATTACATATTCTAGAGTCAATAGTGTTTCATTGTCATACAGTATGTACCGACAGTGGAATAATGACATTCTAACCTACCGCAGTTTAACATGCCCAGAAATACCATGCACACACATATTATCTATCTATCTATCTATCTATCTATCTATCTATCTATCTATCTATCTATCTATCTATCTATCTATCTATCTATCTATCTATCTATCTATCTATCTATCTATCTATCTATCTATCTATCTATCTATCTATCTATCTATCTATCTGTATATACATCTCTCTGAAAATGTTGACGTACAGCCAAAACGGTGAACCATGGCGCCACAATTTGACCACCACCTTAATCACCACTGTCCTGGTGACTGTTTATAACAAGTTTTATTTAAATTGGTCATATATTTTTTAAGTTAGAGAGATTTTAAAGTTTCAAAATTTCATTTCTAATTTAACTTCACACCCAATTCTTCAAAGTGCTCTGCGTATGACATCACCATGACCTCTCTCCTCACTTGCCCGAACAAGATGGACGCCGTTAGTGGAGCCGTTCACCCGCCTCTCTCCTCTCTCCTCTCTCCCCACTCTCCCCTCTCCCCTCTCGCCCCTCTCCCACACCCGGGGGACACTCCGAGCAGGAGGGAGATGGCCGGACTGATGGTCTTCGTCCTTCCCTTCCGTTCCTTCAACCCACGGCGTCCTCGAGTCGCCGCTGCCGCCCGGGCCCAGCGCCCCGCACCATCACCGCACACAGGCCCCAATGGGCAGCTCACGCCGGGCCACAGCCGCAGGCACTACCTCCTCCTCCCCGCACGCTCGGTAAGTGGCTTTCACCGTCATCGGGTCCACGGAGGGGAGTGGGCGTGGGGGCCGAGTGGGTGGAGGGGAGGGTGGGGGTAGGAGGGGGGTGAGGGTAGGGGGAGGAGTGGGGGAGGAGGGGGTGGGGGGAGGAGAGAGCAGGGGTGGAGGGGTGGAGAGTGTGCGGGGAGAGCGGGGATAGGGGAGAGTAGAGGGGGTGGGGGGAGAGTGGTGGTGGGGGAGAGTGGGGGTGGGGGGAGAGTGGGGGTGGGGGGGAGAGTGGTTGTGGGGGGAGAGTGGGGGTGGGGGGAGAGTGGGGGTGGGGGAGAGTGGGGGTGGGGGAGAGTGGGGGTGGGGGAGAGTGGGGGTGGGGGAGAGTGGGGGTGGGGGGAGAGTGGGGGTGGGGGAGAGTGGGGGTGGGGGGAGAGTGGGGGTGGGGGGAGAGTGGGGGTGGGGGGGAGAGTGGTTGTGGGGGGAGAGTGGGGGTGGGGGAGAGTGGGGATGGGGGAGAGTGGGGGTGGGGGAGAGTGGGGGTGGGGGGAGAGTGGTGGTGGGGGAGAGTGGGGGTGGAGGGAGAGTGGGGGTGGGGGGAGAGTGGGGGTGGGGGAGAGTGGGGGTGGGGGGAGAGTGGGGGTGGGGGGAGAGTGGGGGTGGGGGGAGAGTGGGGGTGGGGGGAGAGTGATTGTGGGGGGAGAGTGGGGATGGGGGGAGAGTGGGGGTGGGGGAGAGTGGGGATGGGGGAGAGTGGGGATGGGGGAGAGTGGGGGTGGGGGAGAGTGGGGGTGGGGGGAGAGTGGGGGTGGGGGGAGAGTGGGGGTGGGGGGAGAGTGGGGGTGGGGGAGAGTGGGGGTGGGGGGAGAGTGGTTGTGGGGGGAGAGTGGGGGTGGGGGAGAGTGGGGGTGGGGGGAGAGTGGTTGTGGGGGGAGAGTGGGGGTGGGGGGAGAGTGGGGGTGGGGGGAGAGTGGGGGTGGGGGGAGAGTAGAGGGGGTGGGGGGAGAATGGGGGTGGGGGAAGAGTGGGGGTGGGGGGAGAGTGGGGGTGGGGGGAGAGTGGGGGTGGGGGGAGGGAATCGGGGGAGAGTGGGGGTGGGGGGAGAGTGGGGGTGGGGGGAGAGTGGGGGTGAGGGAGGGAATCGGGGGAGAGTGGGGGTGGGGGGAGAGTGGGGGTGGGGGGAGAGTGGGGGTGGGGGGAGAGTGGGGGTGGGGGGAGAGTGGGGGTGGGGGGGAGGGGGTGGGGGGAGAGTGGGGGTGGGGGGGAGAGTGGTTGTGGGGGGAGAGTGGGGGTGGGGGAGTGTGGGGGTGGGGGGAGAGTGGGGGTGGGGGGGAGAGTGGTTGTGGGGGGAGAGTGGGGGTGGGGGGAGAGTAGAGGGGGTGGGGGGAGAGTGGGGGTGGGTGGAGAGTGGGGGTGGGGGGAGAGTGGGGGTGGGGGGAGAGTAGAGGGGGTGGGGGGAGAGTGGGGGTGGGGGGGAGAGTGGGGGTGGGGGGAGAGTGGGGGTGGGGGGAGAGTGGGGGTGGGGGGGGTGTGGGGGTGGGGGGAGTGTGGGGGGTGGGGGGGTGTGTGGGGGGGGGTGGGGGTGGGGGGGGGGGTGTGGGGGGTGGGGGGGGTGTGGGGGTGGGGGGGGTGGGGGTGGGGGGTGTGGGGGGGGGGTGTGGGGGGGGGGTGTGGGGGGGGTGGGGGTGTGGGGGGGGAGGGGTGGTGGGGGGGGTGGAGGGGAAGGGGGACAGTGGGGGTGGGGGCAGGGGAGGGGAATGGGGAGGGGGGAAGAGAGAGTGGGGGTGGGGAGGGGAGGGGAGGGGGACAGTCAGGGCAGGGTAGAATGGGGGTGAGGAAGAGGGGAGAGGGTGGGGGCGCAGTGGGGGTGGGGGGAAAGGGGAAAGGGGGGTGCGGGAGAGTGAGTGTGGGGATAGGGGAGGAGAGAGTGGGGGGGAGGGAGTGACGGGGAGAGTGGGGCTGGTGAGGAGGGTGGGGTGGGGTGGAGAGGAGGGGAGAGTGGGGTTTGGGGAAAGTGGGGGTGGGGGGAGAGTGTGGTGTGGGCAGGGAGAGTGGGGATGGGGGAGGGGAGGGAGGTGGGGGTGAGTGGGGGTGAGGGGAGTGGGAGGGGGGAATAGGGGTGGGGAGGGTGGAATGGGGGTGGAGGCAGGGCTTGGGGAATGGGGGTGGGGGCAGGGGAGGGGCAAGTGGGGGTGGGTAGAGGGGATGGAGTGGGTTAGTGGGGGGAGGAGAGGGAGATAAGGGGGATTGAGTGGGGTGGCGGGTGGTTGAGGGTGTTACACCAATACAGGAGAGGCTTTGGGTCCAGGGCTCACTCAGTGACACCCTCTCCCCTTCCCTGTTCCCCCTCTATGCGGAATGGGCCCAACAGGTCCACTTGGTCTATATATAACTAAAAATGCAAAGGGCAGTACACTGGTGCAGCTGGTAGAACTGCTGCCTCACAGCGCCAGAGACCCAGGTTCAATCCCGCCCTCTGGTACTGTGAGGACTGTGCACATTCTCCCCGTGACCGCATGGGTTTCCTCCAGTGATCCACTGTGCTGCCCAGATCTTCTCCTTGGAGTAAAGGAGATTGAGTGGAGATTTGATGTGGCTTCTAAAATCATGATGGGTCTTGATAAGGTAACTAGACAGTTGTCGTTAAGTTAAAGAAACTCGAGCTACACATCGAGTTAAAAGGTGAACGTTACAGGTTGGGTGCAAGGAACTCATTATTATTGAGGAACTGCAGATGCTGGTTTAAACTGAAAATAGATACAAAATGCTGGAGTAACTCAGCAGGTCAGGCAGCATCTCTGGAGAAAAGGAATAGGTGACGTTTCAGGTCGAGACCCGTCTTTCATTTGACTGCACATCGTGTATGTGTATGTGACAAATAAATTTGACTTGACTTCAGACCCAGAATATATATGCTGCTTGAAATGTTGCAGGAAACAGTTAATCAAGGCTGTCAATGGGATTTAATGGTCAGTTGAGCGAGATAATTACATAGGACTAAAGAAAAAGCATACAAAGTCCTGGAGAGTCAGTGCATAGAACCATATGTCCATTATCCATAGGACCAAAGTCTGCGCAATGTGGCTCAAAGAGCCAGAATGATGAGGATGGGCCGAATGGTTTCCTTCCGTGCCAAAGACAGACACAAAAAGCTGGAGTAACTCATCAGGTCAGACAGCACCTCAGGAGAAAAGGAATATGTGATGTTTCTGAAGACGGAAAGCTAAAGAAGAGTCTCGATCCGAAACGTCGCCTATTCTTTCTCTCCAGCGATGCTGCCTGTCCCACTGAGTTACTCCAGCTTTTTGTGTCTATCTTCGGTTTAAACCGGCATCTGCAGTTCTCTCCTACACCTTCTGTGCCAAGTCAGAGTCAAGGCTGTGTAATTGCCACGTGCTGTAACTATTCCATGATTTTACTGTGCAAACAGAAAATAATGACGGCATAATAAAATGATAAAACATTTGAAACTGGTTGTGCAATATAATGCTGAACATTGTTGCATACTTTCTTAATTTTGTCATTCCAACCTGTGCATATCTGAATACTACGAAAGGAACTCTGCTGAATCCTTGCCAAGTCTCCCGGTCCCATCTAATGGTCAGCCAGTTTGATTTGTGGCCCCCTGTAAGCAGCATGAAGGATGTTACTTCAGTTACTCATTCCATTTTGTCATGTTTTGGAGCCAATTTAATTCTTTCCATTTCTCGACGATTGGGGATAATGAACACAATTAACCATGATCAGCACTGTGGCCACAATGTTTAATCTTTTGGTTTCACGATCGATGTCTGCTCCAAAAATACTGATAGGAGGATGAAGCTTGAGGTTGTTAGTGGGGGTGGGAGGGGATGGTTTACGAAGGGAGGGAGGGAAGGTACATTGTTCCTTTGTCCTGCCACTCCACATCACTGTTGGCACTCATGTGTTTTATTGCATGATATGATTATGTTTGCCACATATGGGGCATTGGCACCTTATGTTCACAATGACAGTGGAGTGTGCAAAGATACAGCTGCCACTTTCCTTTGGAGATTATCTGATAGCCTGTATTGTTTCCTCTGCTTTTTAAGAAGCACAGCAAAATGACAAATCATGATTTAATGTAGAAACAAAGAACTGCCACAGATAGACACAAAATGCTGGAGTAACTCAGCGGGTCAGGCAGCATCTCTGGAGAACATGGATAGGTGACGTTTCACAGAGTGCTGGAGTAACTCAGCGGGTCAGGCAGCATCTCTGGAGAACATGGATAGGTGACGTTTCACAGAGTGCTGGAGTAACTCAGCGGGTCAGGCAGCATCTGTGGAGAACACGGATCGGTGGCATTTTGGGTTGGGGCCCTTCCTCAGACTGAGTCAGGGGAAAGGGAAGAGAGATATAGACGGTGATATAGAGAGATATATAACAAATGAATGAAAGATATGCAAAAAGTAACGAAGACAAAGGAAACAGTCCGTTGTTAGCTGTGGCCTGGGTGAAAACGTGTTACAGACAATGAGACTCCTCAACCAGACGAGTTTGAAGCTATTACGACTTGGGCAGGGGAGGGGGGAGGGGGAGGGGGGATGAAGCGAGAGGGGATGCAAGGGTTACTTGAAGTTAGAGAAATTAATATTCCTACACACTGGGTTGTAAGCTGCCCAAGCGAAAAATGAGGCCAAGCGCAAATTGCTCCTCCAATTTGCATTGGCCTCACCCTAACAATGGCCGAGGCCGAGGACAGAAAGGTCAGTGTGAGAATGGGATGGGGAATTAAAATGTTTGGCAACCGGGAGATCAGGTAGGTGCAGGCGGACTGAGCGAAGGTGTTCAGCGAAACAATTGCCCAGTCTACGTTTGGTCTCGCCGATGTATAAGAGTCCACTTCTTGAACAAAGGATACAATAGATGAGGTTGGAGGAGGTGCAAGTGAATCTCGTCCTCACCTGAAAGGACTGTTGGGGTCCCTGGACAGGGACCTTAGAGGAGGTATAGGGACAGGTGTTGCATCTCCTGCAGTTGCAGGGGAAGGTACCTGGGGAGGGGGTGGTTTGGGTGGGAAGGGATGTTAACCATGGAGTTGTGGAGGGAACTGTGCCTGTGGAAGGCAGAAGGAACCTGCTATGGGGATAGGAGGACTTCCAGCACTGGGCTGCATCCTGGACAATGTTTACGAAGCTCTGAGGTTGACATTTGAAATCGTGTACACTAGTAGACTGGTTCAAGCCACACTTTCCACACTTGGAGAATATTGCAGCCATTTGCTGCCAAACCAAGATGGTGCATGTACAATTACAGACTCATCTGGTCCTGGACCTCCTCACCTGCCCATACACATCAGGAGATTGATTCAACATCATCTTTTAGAGTAAGAAAGCGTTATGGTGTCCAGCTTCTGGAAGAGGATTGCACATCTTCACCCAGAGAAGATTCAATCACTTGCCTCCATGTGTAGAAATTAGATCAAGGCTGTGCCTCGGCACCTGGCAATGACTGTATTGCACAACTGCGGATGAAGGCTGCTTCAATCCTACATGTATAGGATTTGTCCATTGGAGTGCCTTTTACTTGGAGACAGGCTTCATACATATATACGTTTATACCTGGAGTTTGGTTCTGTGCTACATCCCGATGTATTGACATTGGTTCATAAGTTGTAGGAAGAGAATTAGACCATTCAGCCCATCAAGTCCACTCCACCATTCAACCATAGCTAATCTATCCTGCTCTCAACCCCATTCTCCTGCCTTCTGCCCATAACCCCTGACACCCATACTAATCAAGAATCTGCAGGAAAGAACTGCAGATGCTGGTTTACACCAACTTAGACACAAAGTGCTGGCGGGGACCAGCATTCTGTCAGGCATGTTTGCCACTGCTACACGGGTGGGTTTAAACTAAATAGTGCGGGGGGGGGAGACAAATTGGAAATACAAGGAATGGAGTTAAAAGGAAAGAGAGTAGAGGAAAAGTTAAGAAAGACACCAGAATTAACGTGACAGAAAGGTCACGTAGGGATCGGAGAGTATGGCCAAGTGTAATAGGAATCGATGTGAAAGGTGAGGTGAGTAACGGATTAAAAGTATTGTATATGAATCCGTGAAGTATGAGGTAAAGTGGATGAGCTTGAGGCTCAGTTGGAGATTGGTATATACAGTGCATTCAGAAAGTATTCAGCCCCCTTCACTTTTTCCACATTTTGGTACAGCCTTATTTTAAAATGGATTTAATTCTTTTGTTTTAATCATCAATCTACACACAATACCTCATAATAAAAAAAGCGAAAACAGGTGTTTAGAAATTTTTGCAAAGTAATTAAAAATAAATAACTGAAATATCACATTTACATAAGTATTCAGACCCTTTGCTCTGACACTCAAAATTGAGCTTATGTTCATCCTGTTTCCATTGATTATCCGTGAGATGTTTCTACAACCTGATTGGAGTCCACCAGTGGTAAATTAGATTGACTGGACATGATTTGGAAAGGCACATACCTGTCTATATAAGGTCCCACAGTTGACAGTGCATGTCAGAGCAAAAACCAAGCCATGAAGACAAAGGAATTGTCCGTAGACCTCCGAGACAGGATTGTGTCGAGACACAGATCTGGGGATGGATATAAAACAGTTTCTGCAGCATTGCAGGTCCCGAAGAGCAGAGTGGCCTCCGTCATTCTTAAATGGAAAAACTTTGGAACCACCAGGATTCTTCATAGAGCTGGCCGCCCGGCCAAACTGAGCAATCAGGGGAGAAGGGCCTTGGTCAGGGAGGTGTAACAAAGGTAATGCCACTGTGATTATGGGAGATTTTAATATGCAGGTAAACTGGGAAAATCAGGTTGGTTCTGGACCCCAAGAAAGAGAGTTTGTGGAGTGCCTCCGAGATGGATTCATAGAGCAGCTTGTACTGGAGCCCACCAGAGAAAAGGCAATTCTGGATTTAGTGTTGTCTAGTGAACCAGATTTAATAATGGCACTCAAGGTAAAGGAACCACTTGGCGGTAGTGACCATAATATAATAAGTGTTAATCGCAATTTGAGATGGAGAAGGTTAAATGAGATGTGTCAGTGTTGCAGTTGAACAAAGAGGAATATGAAGGCATGAGAGAGGAGCTGGCCAAGGTCGACTGGAAAGGGATCTTAGCAGGAATGACGGTGGAACAGCAATGGCAGGAATTTCTGGCATAATCCAGAAGATGCGGGATAATTTCATCCAAAGAGGAAAAAATATTCTAAAGGCAACCATAGAAACATAGAAACATAGAAAATAGGTGCAGGAGTAGGCCATTCGGCCCTTCGAGCCTGCAGCACCATTCAATATGATCATGGCTGATCATCCAGCTCAGTAACCTGTACCTGCCTTCTCTCCATACCCCCTGATCCCTTTAGCCACAAGAGCCACATCTAACTCCCTCTTAAATATAGCCAATGAACTGGTCTCAACTACCTTTTGTGGCAGAGAATTCCACAGACACACCACTCTCTGTGTGAAGAAATGTTTTCTCATCTCGGTCCTAAAAGACTTCCCCGTTATCCTTAAGCTGTGACCCCTGGTTCTGGTCTCCCCCAACATCGGGAACAATCTTCCCGCATCTAGCCTCTCCAACCCCTTAAGAATTTTATATGTTTCTATAAGATCCCCCCTCAGTCTTCTAAATTCCAGTGAGTACAAGCCTAGTCTATCCAATCTTTCTTCATATGAAAGTCCCGCCATCCCAGGGATCAATCTGGTGAACCTTCTCTGTGCTCCCTCTAAGGCAAGAACGTCTTTCCTCAGATTAGGAGACCAAAACGATGGCTGACAAGGGAAGTTAGGGGATGGAATAAAAATAACATAAAAGATGTATAACATAGCAAAGAGTATTGGGAGGCCAGAGGATTGCAAAACTTTCAAAGGACAACAGAAGGTAACAAAAAGGGCAATACGGGCTGAAAAGATGAAGTACGAGGGGAAGCTGGCCAAGAATATAAAGAAGGACAGTAAAAGCTTCTTTAGATATGTTGAGAAAAAGATAAGTAAAGCCAAATGTGGGTCCCTTGAAGGCAGAAACAGGTGAAATTATTATGGGGAACAAGGAAATGGCAGAAGAGTTGAACAGGTACTTCGGATCTGTCTTCACTAAGGAAGACACAAACAATCTCCCAGATGTACTGGAGGACAGAGGATCTAGGGAGACAGAGGAACTGAAATAAATTTGCATTAGGTGAGAAATAGTATTGGGTAGACTGATGGGCTGATAAATCCATAGGGCCTGATGGTCTGCATCCCAGGGTACTCAAGGAGGTGGCTCTAGAAATCGTGGACACATTGGTGAGCATTTTCTAATGTTCAATAGATTCAGAATCAGTTCCTGTGGATTGGAGGGCAGCTAATGTTATCCCACTTTTCAAGAAATGAGCGAGAGAGAAAATGGGGAATTATAGACCAGTTAGCCTGACATCGGTGGTGGGGAAGATGCTGGAGTCAATTATTAAAGAGGTAATAACGGTGCATTTGGATAGCAATAAAAGGACTAGTCCAAGTCAGCATGGATTTATGAAGGGGAAATCCTGCTTGACTAATCTTCTGGAATTTTTTGAGGATGTGACCAGTAAAATGGATGAAGGGGAGCCAGTGGATGTAGTGTATCTAGACTTTCAGAAAGCCTTTGATAATGTCCCACACAGGAGATTAGTGGGCAAAATTAGAGCACATGGTTTTGGGGGTAGGGTATTGACATGGATAGAAAATTGGTTGGCAGACAGGAAACAAAGAGTAGGAATAAACGGGTCACTGACAGAATGGCAGGCAGTGGCGAGTGGAGTGCCGCAAGACTCGGTGCTGGGACCGCAACTATTTACAATATATATTAATGATTTGGATCATAGAATTAAAAGTAACACTAACAAATTTGCAGATGACTCAAAGCTGGGTGGCAGTGTGAACTCTGAAGAGGATGCTAGGAGGTTGCAGGGTGACTTGGACAGGTTGAGTGAGTGGGCAGATTAGATGCAAGGCAGATGCAGTATAATATAGATAAGTGTGAGGTTATCCACTTTGGCGGCAAAAACAAGGAGGCAGATTATTATCTCAATGGTGCCAGATTAGGAAAAAGGGAAGTACAATGAAACCTGGGTGTCCTTGTACACCAGTTACTAAAAGTACGCATGCAGGTCCAGCAGGCAGTGAAGAAAGCCTTCATAATGAGAGGATTTGAGTATAGGAGTAAAGAGGTCCTTCTGCAGTTGTACAGGGCCCTGGTGAGACCACATAATGAGAATTTTGGTCTCCTAATTTGAGGAAGGACATCCTTGCTATTGAGGCAGTGCAGCGTAGGTTCACGAGGTTAATCCCCGGGATGGCGGGACTGTCAAATGAGCAAAGATTGGAAAGACTGGCTTGTATTCACTGGAATTTAGAAGGATGAAAGGTGATTTTATAGAAACATATAAAATTATAAAAGGACTGGACAAGCTAGATGCAGGAAAAATGTTCCCAATGTTGGGCGAGTCCAGAACGAGGGGCCACAGCCTTAGAATAATGGGGAGGCCTTTTAAAACTGAGATGAGAAAAAAAAAATCACCCAGAGAGTTGTGAATTTGTGGAATTCTCTGCCACAGAGGGCAGTGGAGGCCAATTCACTGGATGAATTTAAAAGAGAGTTAGATAGAGCTCTAGGGGCTAGTGTAATCAAGGGATATGGGGAGAAGGCAGGCACGGGTTACTGATTGTGGATGATCAGCCATGATCGCAATGAATGGCAGTGCTGGATCGAAGGGCCAAATGGCCTCCTCCTGCACCTATTTTCTATGTTTCTATGTAATTCAGCAGGGCAGGCAGCATTTCTGGAGAGAAGTAATGGGTTGTAGCGACCATGGAGAATGGTCTAGGTCGTCGAACCCTCGGATTGGCCAGCGAGGTCACGTGGGAACGCGACCATGGGGATTGGTCCAGGGAAGGACATCGCTGATTGGTCAGCGATGTCATGGGTGCGTTTGGCGCCCGATTTAGTTAGTTCGTCTGAGTCTTCAAGGAAGACAGTAAGTTTATATTGGTTGTCCTGCGACTTGTTGTTTTGATTCTGTATTCGTGTATTGCGGTTGCAATAAACTTCATCTACAACTACAAGTCTCGGACTCGCCATATTGGTGACCCCGACGTGATCTGGACGATCACCGACTGAGAAAAACCCGACGCCTCGTTGACGATGACTGAGCAGGGCACACCGGAGTCAAGCGCGGCGGACGTTCATCTTCCGTTATTTTGGACGTACGCACCGCAAGCTTGGTTTATCCACGCCGAGGCCCAATTCCATATAAAGAAGGTGTCGGATGATTCCACGAAGTACTTCTACCTCGTCAGCGCGCTATCGCCGGACACAACCAAGCGCGTGATGCGGTTCATAATAAATTCACCTGCGGAAGACAAGTATGAAACCATGAAGAAGGTATTACTGCGGACCTTCGGGTTAAAAAAAGCATGGTGGTGCGGCAAAACTTCTGCACCTACCGGAGCTTGGAGACAAACTGCCTTCCGTCCTCATGGCCGAAATGATGGTGCTAGCCGGTGAGCATACGGATTGCCCGATGTTTGAGCAGGCATTCCGCGAAAAACTCCCCGAGGATGTCCGACTGCTGCTCACGGATTGTTCTTTTAAGGACCCCGAAGCATATGCAGCGAAAGCGGACGCGCTCATAGCGGGAAAAAACAAGGCAGGGGATTCCATCAACAAAGTCTCGACATCGGTGACCACGCCACAGCGACGGCAAGATGGCGCCACGTCTCCCGCCAATTCTCCGAAAGCCCGCCAAAAAGATCCGCACAAGCGCGGCTGGTGCTATTATCACCTACGATGGGGTAACGAATCCCGCAACTGCCGCTTGCCTTGTACCTTCGCGGGAAATGCCTCGGCCGATCGTACATAGGGGCAGTTACGATTGGCCAGAACCGGCGCCTCTATGTCCATGATCGATTCACGGACACAGAATTTTTGGTAGACACGGGAGCCATCGTCAGCATAGTGCCGCCGACCGACCTCGAAACCAGATCGGGTAAGACAGGTCCCACCCTCATCGCGGTGAACGGCAGCCCAATTCGCACTTTCGGTACACGGAAAATGTCCCTGGGTTTAGGCATCCGCACGTACGAATGGCCATTCATCATAGCCGACGTCAAACAAGCGATCCTGGACGCAGATTTTCTCTGGGCTTTTTCACTGGTTCCTGATGTCCGCGGTAACGACCTCCGACCTTCCGCCGAAGACGAGCACGTCGCTCCGACAATCGCCTCCTCGCTCAGCCCTACTGTCCAGGCCGTCGTCGCGGCCCCCGACTCGTATGCTGCGATTTTGGCCGAGTTCCCAGAGCTGCTCGTCCAACGTTTTGACGCACCTTCGGCTAAACACGGTGTGGTCCATCACATCCGCACCGAAGGCCCTCCCGTTTTCGCTCGGGCCAGGAGACTACCGCCAGACAAACTGGTGGTGGCAAAGGAGGAGTTCAGGAAGATGGAGGAAATGGGAATTGTCCGTCAGTCTGACAGCCCGTGGGCCTCGCCGTTACACATGGTCTCCAAGGCATCTGGGGGGTGGAGGCCATGTGGCGATTATCGGCGTCTCAATGCTGTCACCACGGCTGATCGCTACCCCATACCGCACCTACAGGACTTTTCATCTGGGCTGGAAGGTGCGGTAGTGTTTTCCAAAATCGATTTGGTGCGAGGATATCATCAGATTCCGGTGCGACCGGAGGACATACAAAAAACTGCAACTATAACTCCGTTCGGGTTGTTTGAATGGTTGCGTATGCCTTTCGGTTTAAAGAACGCGGCACAGGCTTTCCAGCGACTGATGGACCGCGTGGGCCGGGGTTTACCCTTTTTGTTTATCTATCTAGACGACATCCTGGTAGCCAGCCCCTCCGTGCTGGAACACCAGGCCCATTTGAGGACCGTGTTCCAGCGGCTCCAAGACCACGGGCTCATTATCCAACCCTCCAAATGTCAATTCGGCCTGCCTGCCCTTGATTTTCTAGGGCACAGAATTACTCCTGCCGGTGCCGCCCCTTTACCCGAGAAGGTGGAAGCTATCCGGGCTTTTCCCAGGCCCACCACGGTAAAAGGGCTGCAGGAGTTCGTCGGTATGGTTAATTTCTACCATAGATTCGTTCCGGCAGCGGCGCGAGTCCTGCGCCCGCTTTTCCAATGCCTTGCAGGGAACCCGGTAGAGTTGTTGTGGTCCCCGGCCGCAGAGTCGGCTTTTACGGCAGCTAAGGCAGCCCTGGCAGACGCCACCATGTTGGTCCATCCGAGCCCCTCCGCCCCCACGGCCCTGACGGTTGACGCCTCTGACGTGGCGGTGGGTGGGGTTCTGGAGCAGCAGGTTGGTGGCCATTGGCAGCCTTTAGCCTTTTTCAGCCGGCAACTAAATTCGGCCGAGCTGAAATATAGTGCATTTGACCGAGAGCTTCTAGCTCTCTATTTAGCTGTCCGTCATTTTAGGTATTTCCTCGAGGGCCGCCCATTTGTGGCATTTACGGACCACAAGCCATTAACATTTGCGTTTTTGAAATTGTCTGACCCATGGTCGGCCCGCCAGCAGCGGCACCTGACTGCTATCTCCGAATTTACAACAGATGTCCGTCATATCGCGGGTAAGCTTAATGCCGTTGCTGACGCCCTGTCTAGACCTGCTTTTCCCCCTATTTCGGCGGTAGACTGCGAAGTGGATCCCCAGGAGCTCGCGGAGGCGCAGCTTCTGGCGGATACCGTTTCGGCTTACCGGTCCACCACTTCGGGATTAAAGTTGGCCCAGGTGGCTTGTGGGTCGGAGGGCACGAAAGTCTGGTGCGATATTTCTCTTCCTCGTCCCAGGCCGGTAGTGCCGCCTTCCCTTCAGCGCCGAGTTTTCGATGCCATTCATGGGTTGGCGCACCCGTCCATCCACTCCACCTCTGCCTTGGTAGCAGCGAGGTTTGTCTGGCATGGCCTGAGAAAACAGGTAGCGGGGTGGGCACGTTCCTGCGTGCCCTGTCAGACCGCTAAAGTCCAGCGCCACGTCCAGCCCCCCGTACAGGATTTCGAGGTACCGCCCTTTCGTTTTTTTCACATCCACGTGGATTTGGTCGGACCTTTGCCTTCCTCCCGGGGCTACACCCACCTCCTCACGGTGGTGGATCGGTTCACCCGGTGGCCAGAGGCTTTCCCATTGTTTGATATCTCGTCAGCGTCTTGTGCTAGGACTTTGGCCCTCCATTGGGTAGCTCGTTTTGGGGTCCCGGCAGTTATTACCACTGACAGAGGGCCACAGTTCACTTCGTCCCTCTGGGCCGCGCTGGCGGAACTGTACGGGTCCAAGTTACAACCCACAACTGCATATCACCCCCAGGCAAATGGACTCGTAGAAAGGTTCCACCGCCAACTTAAGGCGTCCCTCAGTGCAAGGCTTGAAGGCCCGGACTGGGTGGACCAACTCCCTTGGGTTCTTTTGGGCATCCGGACTGCTCCTAAGCCAGATCTCGGTGCGTCGTCTGCAGAGCTAGTATATGGCTCGACACTTCGAGTACCCGGAGACCTTTTTTCGGACCCTTCAGCCCTGCTCCCTTCGGTCCCATCAGCGTTAGCATCTCTCCGGGAACGGGTGGGCTCCCTGGCTCCAGTGCCGACTTCACGCCATGGGTGTTCCATGGTGCATGAACCGGCTGCCCTGAAAGACTGTGAGTTTGTTTTTCTGCGTAAGGATGCCCATCGCGCCCCGTTGCAGAGGGTCTATCAAGGGCCGTTCCGGGTGTTAAGTAAGGGAACGGCTACTTTCACCTTAGACATGGGCGGCAAGAGCGAACTCGTCTCGGTGTCCCGGCTCAAACCTGCCCATTTGGACCCGGATCAACCAGTTTTGGTCGGTCAAACCCCTCGGAGAGGCTGACCTCCGTTAGTTCCGCCCAGTCCAGAAACCCCCGTTCTGACAGTTCCTTCAGGACCTCCCGTTTCGGCAGTTCCTCCAGAGCCCCCCGTGCCGGTAGTTCCTCCAGAACCTCTCGTTCCGGCTGTTCCACCAAGTCCGGAACCTCCGGCTCCTGTGGTTCAGGCTGTCCCTCTCCGTACTCGTTGTGGTCGCGAAATCAGGCTCCCAGCTAGGTTCCGCACCTCGGGTTCTGGGGGGGGTCATGTAGCGACCATGGAGAATGGTCTAGGTCGTCGAACCCTCGGATTGGCCAGCGAGGTCACGTGGGAACGCGACCATGGGGATTGGTCCAGGGAAGGACATCGCTGATTGGTCAGCGATGTCATGGGTGCGTTTGGCGCCCGATTTAGTTAGTTCGTCTGAGTCTTCAAGGAAGACAGTAAGTTTATATTGGTTGTCCTGCGACTTGTTGTTTTGATTCTGTATTCGTGTATTGCGGTTGCAATAAACTTCATCTACAACTACAAGTCTCGGACTCGCCATAGGGTGATGTTTTTGGGTCAAGATCGTTCTTTCGACACTAATCAAGAATCTGTCAATCCTTGCTTTACAAATACCCAATGACTTGGCCTCCACAGCCTTCTGTGCCAATGAATTCTACAGATTCACCACCCTCTGACTTGAGAAATTCCTCCTCATCTCCTTTCCAAAGGTGCGTCCTTTTATTCTGAGCCCATGGCCTCTGGTCCTAGACTCTCCCACTAGTGGAAACATCCTCTCCACATCCACTCTATCCAGGCCTATCCAGGTTTAACGCTGGTCCCTTGTATATTAGGTCAACCCTGACCATTCACAGATGGAGATTGGTTCAAGACAGCTTTGTTCCATGTCGTGCCTTGTCGCACTTGAAGCCTCGCAGAGTCCTGTTTCACGCTGGGAAAGGGAGGAGAGGCTGGGACTATTTTCTTTCGAGCGTAGGAGTCTAAGGGGTGATCTGAGGACTGAGGACTGGATAGAGTGGATGTGGAGAGGATGGTTCCACTAGTGGGAGAGTCTAGGACTGGAGGGCATAGCCTCATAATAAAATAACGTACTTTTAGGAAGGAGATGAGGAGGAATTTCTTCAGTCAGAGGGTGGTGAATCAATGGAATTCATTGCCACAGATGGCCATGGAAGCCTTCAATGGATATTTTTAAAGCAGAGATAGGTAGATTCTTGATTAGTACGGGTGTCAGGGGTTATGGGGTGAAGGCAGGAGAGTGGGGTTAGGAGGGGGAGATTAATCAGCCATGATTGAATGGCAGAGTAGACTTGATGGGCCGAATGGCCTAATTCTGCTCCTACCACTTCTGAACTTATTGAGGTGTCCAAGAGCATGAGGAACATGGATACAGTGAATGCTTACAGTCTCTTTCCAAGCAGGAGTCTAAAAATAGAGAACACAGGCTTAAGGTGAGAGGGGAGAAATTTAAGAGGACTTTTAAGGGCAACTTTTGTACATGGAAGGTAGTCCATATCGGGAGTGAAGTATGGAAGTGGATACAATTGCACCATTGAAAAGACATTTGGACAGATATATGGATAGGCTACGGGCCAAATAAGACTGGCCCAATTTGCCAACTTGGTCGGCATGGACAAGGTGGGCCGAAGGGCCTGTTTCCATGCTGTGCAACTCTATGACTCGATGTGATTAGTGTAATGGGACACTACTGATTATATATTAACCACCTCGTTCCTGCATTGGATTGATGAATGTAAAAATACCTCTTTGGTATAAATGTGAGTGTCAAATTAAATTATTAAATATTTCATTTAAAAAAGCTTTTCACTGTGGCTCGGTAATGCGACAATAATAATAAATTAAAATAAAATAAACTTTTAGTATAACTTTCCACCAATGTCATGGTCATAGAGTCATACAGGCCCTTCGGCCCATCTTGTTCATGCCAACCAACATGTCCCAAATAAGCTAGTCCCATTTGCCCGCGTTTATCACATATCCAGAAAACCTTTCCTATCCACGTACCTGTAATAATGCCTTTAAAATGTTCTTATAGTGCCTGCCTCTAAACTCTCTCCTCTGGCAGCTCGTTTCATGTACACACCACTTCAATGAACTTGTGTAAATGTACAGGAAGCAACTATGGATGCTGGTTTACACCGAAGATAGACACAAAATGCTGGAGTAACTCAGCGGGACAGGCAGCATCTCTGGAGCAACGTGACGTTTTGGGCGGAGATGTCGGAAGAAGGGTCTCGACCCATAACGTCACCCATTCCTTCTCTCCAGAGATGCTGCCTGTCCCGCTGAGTTACTCCAGCATTTTGTGTCTATCTTGTGTAAATGTACGACTGCGGCACGGTGGCGCAGGGGTAGAGTTGCTGCTTTACAGCGAATGCAGCGCCGGAGACTCAGGTTCGATCCTGACTACGGGTGCTGCACTGTAAGGAGTTTGTACGTTCTCCCCGTGACCTGCGTGGGTTTTCTCCGAGATCTTCGGTTTCCTCCCACACTCCAAAGACGTACAGGTATGTAGGTTAATTGGCTGGGTAAATGTAAAAATTGTCCCTAGTGGGTGTAGGATAGTGTTAATGTGCGGGGATCGCTGGGCGGCACGGACTTGGAGGGCCGAAAAGGCCTGTTTCCGGCTGCATATATATGATATGATATGCTGTCAGTCCCAAATGTTTACATCACGTTACCTTTGTACTGGGAAAGGAAGTGAGGAAGTTTGTGTATATTAATGTCAATGTTTTAAAACACATGATTACAACAGTTCTATCCAGAACAGCAGTTCTGGGTGGGTTTGCTTTGATCCTGTCAGCTGCATATACTTAGACGGAAAGGTGTGAGATAGGGCATAGTTTCCCTGAAGGCATAACTGGTCTGACAGTGCCTGCCGTGTGCTCCCAGTGTTTAGGGACATGGGGTGGAGCAGGAAATGTCGCGCTCGGATGGCAAAAGCCCACTTCAAAGCCGGCCGGGGAAGGCAGCCTCATTTACAATGTCTGGGTGTCTGTGGATCTGTGGGGTGTGGGGAGGGGTGGTGACAGGGCGCTGGGAGAAGCCCTGTCCATCAACCTCACCCTCAACACAACCAGGGCTGCTGGTTGCTTCCTCTGCATTTCGAGTCTTGTGTTCAGTTCCGGGCACCGTGTTATAGGTAAGATGTTATCAAGCTGGTAAGGGTGCAGAGAAGATTTATAAGCATGTTGCCAGGACTAGAGGGTCTGAGCTACAGGGAGAGGTTGTAGGAGCCAGGGACTCTGTTCCCTGGAGTGCAGGAGGATGAGGGATGATCTTATAGAGGTGTATAAAATCATGAGAAGAATAGATTGGGTGAATGAACAGAGTCACTTGCCCAGAGTAGGGGAATCGAGATCCTTCAGCCCAACAGGCCTTCCAGCCCAACTTGCCCACACAAACCAACATGTCCCATCTCCACTAGTCCCACCTGCCTGCGTTTAGCCCATATCCCTCTAAACCTATTCTATCCATGTACCTGTGTAAATGTTTCTTAACTGTTGGGATAGTCCCAGCCTCAACTACTTCCTCTGACAGCTTGTGCCATACACCCACCACCCTCTGTGTGAAAAGGTTACCCCTCAGATTCTTATTAAATATTTCCCCCCTCACCTTAAACCTATGTCCTTTGGTTTTCGATTCCCCTACTCTGGGCAAGAGACTGTGCATCTACCCAGTCTATTCCTCTCATGATTTTAGATTTTTTTTTTAGATTTAGATTTAGAGATACAGCGCGGAAGCAGGCCCTTCGGCCCACCGAGTCCGTGCCGCCCAGCGATCCCCGCACATTAACACTAACCTACACACACTAGGGACAATTTTTTACATTTGCCCAGCCAATTAGCCTACAAACCTGTACGTCTTTGGAGTGTGGGAAGAAACCGAAGATCTCGGAGAAAACCCACGCAGGTCACGGGGAGAACGTACAAACTCTGTACAGACGGCGCCCGTAGTCAGGATCGAACCTGAGTCTCCGGCGCTGCATTCGCTGTAAGGCAGCAACTCTACCGCTGCGCCACCGTGCCGCCGTTTTTATACACCTCTATAAGATCATCCCTCATCCTCCTGCACACTAGGGAATAGAGTCCCAGCCGACTTAACCTCTCCCTATAGCTCAGACATTTGCAACATCCTCGTAAATCTTCTCTGTACCCTTTCCAGCTTGACAACATCTTTCTTGTAACAAAACTGCCCACAATGCTCTAAAGGCGGCCTCACCAATGCCTTATGCATCTGCAACATGACCTCTCAACCTCTACCCAATACTCCAACTGATGAAGTGCCAAATGCCTTTTTGACCACCCTATCTACCTGCGATACCACTTTCAACAAACTATATACCTGTACCCTCGGGTCTCGACCCGAAATGTCACCCATTCCTTCTCTCCAGGGATGCTGCCTGACCCGCTGAGTTACTCCAGCATTTTGTGTCAACCTGTACCCTAGATCCCTCTGCTCTACAACACTCCCCAGAGCCCTACCGTTCAGTGTAGGTTCTACCCATGTTAGTGCTCCCAAACTGTGCTCTCTCTATAATGATCCCTATGTCTGCTGCTTTCACAGCATGCAAATTATATCAGCTGAAGATGGACACAAGATGCTGGAGTAACTCAGCGGGACAGGCAGTATCTCTGGAGAGAAGGAATGGGTGACGTTTCCGGTTGAGACCCTTTCTTCAGACTCTTCAGAGAAGGGTATCGACCCAAAACATCACCCTTCTCTCCAGAGATGCTGCCTGTCCCGCTGAGTTACTCCAGCATTTTGTGTCTATCTACAGATTAAACCAGCATCTGCAGTTCCTTCCAGCACAAGGCTGGAGATTCTCCCTCTGGTACCGATGGTGTGCAGGGAGGCCTGATTCTGAAATCCACTCTGAGTGATTCTGAATTGATCGAGTCTGTAAGTAAACAGCTGGAAAGAACACAGAGAAGATTTACAAGGATCTTATCAAGGCTTGAAGGCCTGGGAGAGGTTGAGCAGGGTAGGACTTTATTCCTTGAGCTGAAGGGTGCTCATAGAAGTGTATAAAATCATGTTTCAGTTTAATTTACTGTCACATATACCGAGGTACAGTGAAAAGCTTTTGTTGCGTGCTAACCAGTCAGCGGAAAGACAACACATGATTACAATTGAGCCAATCAAAGTGTACAGATACATGATAAAGTAATAATGTTTAGTGCAAGTAAAATCAAAGATAATCCGAGGGTCCCCAATGAGGTAGATAGATAGTAGTTCAGCACTGCTCTCTGGGTGTGGTAGGATGGTTCAGTTGCCTGATAACAACTGGGTAGAACCCGTCCCTGAATCTGGAGGTGTGCGTTTTCACACTTCTATACCTTTTGCCCAATGGGAGAGGGGAGAAGAGGGAGAGGCCAGGGTGCGACTGGTCCTTGATTATGCTGCTGGCCTTGCCGAGAAATAGATAGGGTGAATGGACACAGTCTTTTTCCCTGAGTAGGGGAATCAAGAACCAGAGGACACAGGTTTACGGTGACTGGGGAAGGATTTGATAGGGACTTTAGGTGCAACTTTTTCCACACAGACGGTGGTAGGCTTATTGAACAAACTTGCCTCCTGCAAGACTGCTGGCTGATGTAAAAGTAGTTCCTACAATTTGTTCTGCGATGCAAGGCACAGCTCAGCATCATTTCCACCCTCATTACCGGAGTCACTGCTTCAGTCACTGCCTAGGGCGGCACGGTGGCGCAGCGGTAGAGTTGCTGCCTTACAGCGAATGGTGGCTCAGATTCGATCCCGACTACAGGCGCCGTCTGTACGGAGTTTGTACGTTCTCCCCGTGACCTGCGTGGGTTTTCTCCGAGATCTTCGTTTTCCTCCCACACTCCAAAGACGTACAGGTATGTAGGTTAATTGACTGGGTAAAATGTAAAAATTGTCCCTAGTGGGTGTAGGATAGTGTTAATGTACGGAGATCGCTGGGCGGCACGGACTTGGTGGGCCGAAGGGCCGCTGTATCTCTAAAACTAAAAAAAACAAAAACTGCAGCCAGCATCATCAGAGACCCACACCACCCTGGCCACACACTCATCTCACCCCTGCCACCAAGAAGAAGGTACAGGAGCCTGCAAACTGTAACGTCCAGGTTCTGGAACAGCTTGTTCCCTACAGCCATCAGGCTGTTAAACACCACAACCTCAAATACGCTCTGAACTACATAGACTATTATTGTTATTATTGCACAATTATTGTTTGTTGTGAAAAAGTGTCTTGACCCGAAACATCGCCCATTCCTTACATATGATCTATATGTATCTGTATGTGTGGGTGTGTGTATATATATATATACACACACTGAACTTTGTTTCTCGATTATTATATTGTTTACAGTTTATATATTCTGTTGTGCTGCAGCAAGTACCAATCTCATTGCTGTATCTGAGCCACACCGCAATAAAACACTCTTGACACAACTCCATTCTGGTCCTGAGCTGATGGCAGATGAGCTGATCACTACAGGGATGCAGGGCTGAACCTGAGGCAGGGTTGGTGACTGAGCACAGAACGTGTTATTGGATTTAACTTCCTGTGAGAATAGGATGTGAAAGGCCATGGATAATTCACTCTCCCAGGGCTGGAGCAAGCAAAATCTCCCGCATTGCTGAGAACTTTAGTTTAGTGTATTGTCATGTGTACCGAGGTACAGTGAAAAGCTTTTGTTGCGCGCTAACCAGTCAGCGGAAAGACAATACATGATTACAATCGAACCATTTACAGTGTACAGATACATGTTAGGGGAACGTTTAGTGCAAGGTAAAGCCAACAAAGTCCGATCAGTGATAGTCCGAGGGTACAAGGTAGATAGCAGCTCGACTCTGCTCTCTGGTTATGGCAGGATGATTCACTTGCCTGATTATCAGAAGAAACCTCTGTTCTGTTCTACAAAGCAGCTCTGGTTAGACTGAATCAGACTGCTGCTTGCCCTGTTTCAGGCTTGGAGCTGGCTACTTGCTATTGTATATTGGCCTAACAGTCGGCATGATCTAGGGTAACAGCTGCTTCTATGACTTATTGTGGAGGGGCTGAGGTTCCCAGTGTAGCTATGTTCTGGTGGCTATGAAATTGTTTCTCAATGGGCCTTTTGTGCTCTTATTGCTAATGATTGTTTTTACAACCCTGCTCAAATCCCCACTAGATTGCATCTGTTTAATGCAAGCCCCATTCATAAGGCTCACACATTGGTGTAAAGTTTTAATAATGGAATTTTAAACAATGCAAATAAGCCCAGTTAAGTACACACAAAAGTCCCCTTTCAGACATCTGAATGGTCCTCCATTAGATAGGGTACAGACATGATTTTCCAATCTACCTCATTGCGGATTTTTGTTCTGGAACTGCTATGCTGAAATGTGAGAAACTAAATTTTCCACTCTGCTATTTTTCCCTTTGCTCTACCTATTGCACTTGTAGTGTGTAGGAAGGAACTACAGATACTGGTTTACACCGAAGATAGACACAAAATGCTGGAGTGATTCAGCGGGACAGGCAGCACCTCGGGAGAAAAGGAATAGGTGACGTTTCAGGTCTCAAGAAGGGTCTCGACCTGAAACATCACCTTTTCCTTTGCTCCAGAGATTTTGCCTGACCTGCTGAGTTACACCAGCTTTTTGTGTCTATCTGGTTTGATTGTAGGGAAAAAAACTGCAGATGCTGGTTAAAATCGAAGGTAGACACAAAATGTTGCAGTAACTCAGCGGGTCAGGCAGCATTTTTGGAGAAAAGGAATGGGTGATGTTTCAGGTCGAGACCCTTCTTCAGATCTGAAACGTCACCTATTCCTTTTCTCCAGAGACGCTGCCTGACCCGCTGCCTGACGCTGCCTGACGCTGCCTGACCCGCTGCCTGACCCGCTGCCTGACCCGCTGCCTGACCCGCTGCCTGACCCGCTGCCTGACGCTGCCTGACCCGCTGAGTTACTCCAGCATTTTGTGTCTACCTTTGTTTGGTTTGATTGTATTCATATTTCAAGAGAGAGCTAGAGTTAGATTCAGCTCTTGGGGCTAAAGGACTCAAGGGATATGGGGAAAAAGCAGGAACGGGGTACTGATTTTAGATGATCAGCTATGATTATATTGAATAACAGTGCTGGCTTGAAGGGCCTATTCTTGCACCTATTTTTCTATGTTTTCTACGTATCGTATGATCTAATTTGACTGGGGAGCACACTAGCAAAAGCTTTTTACTGCACTGTACACGTGACAATAATACAGCTAAACCTATTACATCTAAATCTAAGCCTAAACAGTCACTATTTCTCCAGCTTGTCCTAAATTACTCCCATATTTTTCTTCTTCTCATGTTCAAAATTACTCACGTGGGAGGATAATTATTTATGTCTGTGGCCACCAATATTCTGTAATCATGGGATTGAAAATGTCAGAAAAACGCCGGCACGGCGGCGCAGCGGTAGAGTTGCTGCCTCACAGCGCCAGAGACCCGGGTTCAATCCTGACTACAGGTGATGTCTGTACGGAGTTTGTACGTTCTCTCTGTGACCGCGTGGTTTTCTCTGGGTGCTCCGATTTCTTCCCACACTCCAAAGACGTACAGGTTTGTAGGTTAATTGGTATTGGTAAAAATTGTAACTTGTCCCTAGTGTGTAGGGTAGTGCTAGTGTACAGGGATCACTGGTCGGCGTGGACTCGGTGGGCCAAAAGGCCTGTTTCCATGCAGTATCTCTATAGTCTGAAGCCTAGAAATCTCCCATTATTGAAGAATCCTCAGAATAAAGTGTAAAGATTCTTTGTCTTGAACAGTCTAGAGGGGGTGAGTCTGTTAGGATAAGACTTACCATTCACATTTATAAACAAGTGGGCATATTTGATAAGAAAGCAAGTCAATAGCTGAAGAAAATATGATTCAAGCCAGGGGAATTGTTAATCAAAAATTCCATTTGCTTTTGAAAATGAAACCCTCCAATGATGTTTGCAGACAGAACAAAACAGCCCCTGGAATATGGCGTTCCCAGCCTTAATGTGTAACACATGTTCAAGCAACATTTAAGATGCAGGACCAAACGGCAAAGAATGCTGCATTCGACTTTGTTTCCATGGATCTAAGGGATGCATGTGGGCTGAAATATGGACTACACCAGAAAGAAGTGTGCAGTTTATCAGAGGTCAGGGCTGCTGGATCAGTGGAGCAGTCTAAGATCAGTTCCTTATGGAACCATAGGACCTTTGAATTGTTTCCTTTGATTTGGACAGTAAGGTGTTGCCATCATCAGAGACCCACACCACCCTGGCCACTCACTCATCTCACCCCTGCGATCGGGAAGATGGTACAGGAGCCTGAACACTGTAACGTCCAGGTTCACGAACAACTTCTTCCCTACAGCCATCAGGCATCACCATCAAACACCACAACCTCAAATAAGCTCTGAACTACATAGACTATTACTGTTATTATCACACTGTTATTGTTTGTTTTTTATGCGTGTGTGTGTATGTATATGATCTCTGTATGTGAATATATGTCTATACACACACACTGAACCTTTTATCTCATTTATTATATAGTTTACAGTGTACTATGTTCACACATTCTGTTGTGCTGCTGCAGTCAGAATGTCGTTGTTCTACCTGGGACATCTATATACTAAAACTCTTCTTTGTTTATTTGTTTGTCCTGACCTACAGCCAAAACGGTGCACCATAGCACGACCATTTTAGGCCCACCTTACTCACCATCGGTCCTTTGGTGCTAATGGAAGCAGTTTCATTGAAATCTGTGTTATATTTTAAAAGTTATTCACATTTTAAACGTTAAATCTATCTCCTAGGGAGGGAGGGGGGAGGAGGGGGGATAAGGGGGGTTGAGGGGGATGGAGTTGGGGGGAGGGAGGAGGGGGAGGGGAGAGGGTGGGAGGAGGGGGAGGGGAGGGGAGGGAGGAGGGCGGGGAGGGAGGGGAACGGAGGGGGGGGGGGGGAAGAGGGGAGGGGGGGAGGAGAGGGTGCTGCACCAATGCAGGAGAGGTTTGGGCCCAATGGGTCCACTTGGTCTAGTATGACAATAAAACACTCTTGACTCCTGACTCCTGCTAAATGTGTTCCTCCCTCTTCCCGCTCTCAGCCATGTGTTCCTCCCTCTTCCCGCTCTCAGCCATGTGTTCCTCCCTCTTCCCGCTCTCAGCCATGCCTGAAGGGGTCTGTGCGAGTCTCGTTTCTGGCACACTGCAAGAAAATCCATAACGGCCTGACATGACATTGAGTTTGACGTCATGGTGGGAGCTGAACCTATATATAAGTAATGGCTGCCTGGCTGATTTACAACCGGGATTTAATGCACAATATCCTGTGGCAGGAAATGGAAGACTGACTTCATCAGGCTGAGCACGCGGCTGGATAAGAACAGTTTCACACACACACACACACACACACACACACACACACACACACACACACACACACACACACACACACACACACACACACACACACACGCACACACGAAACGTTTGGTGAAAAGAGTCTCACATACTTGGAGAATGAACCCTCTGTACGTACAAAACCACCAGACAGTCTGAGTGCTTGGGAGGTTGTTCAGGCCTCACATCAACGTCCAAATTTACTGAGTTTAAACATAGGTTTTATGTGGGTTAAGTCTCCGATTAGCCAGGAAACCACACGCAAAATCAAAAGGCACAGAGCACCCAATTAACTGATTTTCCTTGTAAAAGTGTAGCTTATGGATACAGTGCAGATCAAAATAGTTCCAGAGGGGAATATCAAAGGAATTGCCAGAGTATGGGTGTGTGCAATGACCTGTTGCTAGTCTGCCTGCTGCATAATAATTTGTAAACATGACTCTCCGTTCCCCCCCCCACCCCTTGTACAATTGGCCTCTTTCCAACAAACCCAAGCACTCTGGGCTTTTAGCAATAATATTGGGTGTTTCAATTTACTGATTTTTTTTGTTATCTATGAGTAATGTGTTTACAGTAATGTGTCACGCTACTCCAAGTAAGAATTCCATTGTCGATACATAAGACAATTAAATGCTCTTAACTCTTCACCCTCACCAGATACCGAAAGGCTTAGATAGAGTGGATGTGGAGAAGTAATATAAGAAAATAACTGCAGATGCTGGTACAAATCGAAGGTATTTATTCACAAAATGCTGGAGTAACTCAGCAGGTCAGGCAGCATCTTAGGAGAGAAGGAATGGGTGACGTTTCGGGTCGAGACCCTTGACGTTTCGGGTCGAGACCCTCCTTCAGTCTGAAGAAGGGTCTCGACCCGAAACATCACCCATTCCTTCTCTCCTGAGATGCTGCCTGACCTGCTGAGTTATTCCAGCATTTTGTGAATAAATACTGTGGATGTGGAGAAGACGTTTCCACTCGTGGGAGTCTAGGACCAGAGATAGCCTCAGAATTAAAGGATGTTCCTTTAGGAAGGAGATGAGAAGGAATTGCTTTAGTCAGAGGGTGGTGAATCTGGAATTATTTGCCACAGAAGGCTGTGGAGGCCATCAATGGACATTTTTAAGGCAGAGATCGATAGATTCTTGGTTAGTGCGGGTGTCAGGGATTATGGAGAGAAGGCAGGAGAATGGGGTTAGGAGGGAGAAATAGATCAGCCATGATTGAATGGCTGACTATAATTGATGGGCTGAATGGTCTAATTCTGCTTCTATCACTTATGACCCCATGACCTCTTCACTCTAGATCATTACTGGTCTGGTTGGGTTCAGCCACAAGTGGCCAAGTGCTCTCCTCCCAAACATCTGATGGCAAATGGCCAGTCTCCTTACTCACGTGAGTTACTTCAGGTGTTTTAAGGGGTTGGGTGGCTACAAAGAGATGGACTATTTTAGAACATCTCCAGTCTACAAATGTTTTGTAACAGCTACAAGATCGGAGGGGTGGGGCTTGAGGAACAGGATCTAATCACACAACATCTCAAAACAAATTATAAGAAGGGTCTCGGCCCAAAATGTCACCCATTCCTTCTCTCCAGAGATACTACCAGTCCCGCTGAGTTACTCCAGCTTCTTGAGTCTTGCTTCGGTTTAAACCAGAATCTGCAGTTCCTTCCTAAACAAATTATCTACTGGTCACCCATATAGATCACACTAATCATGAGCCTATTACTGTGTTGTATCATAATTGATGACTTACTCTGAGAAGATAGGCACAAAATGCTGGAGTAACTCAGCGGGACAGACAGTATCTCTGGAGAGAAGGAATGGGTGATGTTTTGGGTTGAGACCCTTATTATAATTTGGGAGGAGAGTGCTTGACCACTTGTTTATGAACCCAACCAGATCCCAATGATGATCAAGAGTGAAGTCACAAGGTCATAAGAGATAGGAGCAGAATTAGGCCATTTGGCCCATCGACTACACCACCATTCAATCATGGCTGATTTATCTCTCCCCCCTAACTCCATTATCCTGCCTTCTCTCCATACCCCCTGACACCTGTACTAATCAAGAATCTATCTATCTTTGCCTTAAAAATATCCATTGACAGCCTCCACAGCCTTCTGTGGTAATGAATTCCACAGATTCACACCATCTTATCTCCACCTTTTCCACTTTCTGCAAAAACCTTTGCCTCTGCAATTCCCTGGTTAACTCGTCCCTTCCCTCCCAAACCAGACCCTCCCCAGGTACTTTCCCCAGCTACCCAGGAGATGCAACGCCTGCTCTTATATCTCCTCCTACAATACTGTCCAGGGACCCCAACAGTCATTTCAGGTGAGGCAGAGGTTCACTTGCACCTCCTCCAAACTCATCTACTGTATCCGCTGTTCCAGGTGTGGACTCCTGTATATCGGCGTGACCAAGCACAGGCTCGGCGATCATTTTGCAGTTCCTTCCTAAACATTTACTCTGAGAAGTTTATATTGCAATCCGTATTATTAATAAAAGTAGATGTAATATTTTTCTTTTAGAAGTCAGACTTTTGCATGGAAATTAGCAAGTTATATATAATTCCAGTGAAGGACATTTGGAAAAAACACGAAGTGCTGGAGTAACTCAGCAGGTCAGGCAGCATCTGTGGAGGGAATGGACAGGCAATGTTTCGGGTCGAGACCCTTCTTCAGACTGATGGGGGGAAAGGGGGGATTGATGTTGGAGGTCGAGGAGTTTGGGAAAACATTATTTTATTAAGTAGTTCCGTTTCAGTGTCATTTACATTTGCGTGCCTCTACTTCCTGAGAAGATTACGGAGATTTGATATGTCAGAGAGGATTCTCTTGAACTTCTACAGAGAGCACATTGACTGGTTGCATCACGGCCTGGTTCAGCAACTTGATCGCCCAGGAGTGAAGACTGCAAAAGGTGGTGAACACTGCCCAGTCCATCACGGCTCTGACCTCCCCACCATCAAAGGGATTTACCGGAGTCGCTGCCTCAATAAGGCAGCCAGCATCATCAGTGACCCACACCACCCTGGCCACACACTCATCTCACCCCTGTCATCGGGAAGAAGGTACAGGAGCCTGAACACTGTAACGTCCAGGTTTAGGAACAGCTTCTTCCGTACCTTCATTAGGCTATTAAACACCACAACCTCCAAATAAGCTCTGAACTACACAGACTATTACTATTATTATTACACTATCATTGTTTGTTTTTTGATGTGTACGTGTGTGTGTGTGTGTTTGAGAGCGTCTGTATATATATAGAATTTCATTGTTCTATCTTGGACATATGACCATAAAACACTCTTGACTCTTGACTGGTGTAGATAGACACAGAGTGCTGGAGTAACTCAGCGGATTAGGCAGCATCTCTGGAGATGTTTCGGGTCGGAACCCTTCCTCAGACGTGGATGCTAGTGTTGCTTATGTAAGCAGCCCCATGACACCGAGCCATTTTGTTTAAGACGAGGGGCTGAGACCGAGCAAAACACAAAGTGCTGGAGGAACTCAACGGGTCAGGCAGCATCTGTGGAGGGAATGGGTAGTTGACGTTTTGGGTCAGGAACCTGTCTTCAGACTGATTGTAGCAGAGGCAGGAAATCTGGAAAAAAGCAGTGGGGGAGGGACATAGCCAGGCAAGTGATAGGTGGAGTAAGAATATTGATTTCATGTAACCCCTGCATTCCCTCTCTCCCCATCCCTCCCCCACTTAAGTCATTGAAACGGCTTCAAAGTCGTCTTGTCTGTAACTCGTTCTCACCTAACACACAGCTAACAATGGCCTGTGTCCTTTATCATCGTTACATTTTTGCATATCTTTCATCCATTTGTTCTATATCTCTCCACATCAAAGTCTATATCTCTAATTTCCCTTTCCCCGACCTCTCAGTCTGAAGAAAGGTCTCAACCCGAAACGTCACCTATTCCTTTGGAGCATTTTGTGTCTAAGTGATTGGTGGATACAGGTGAGTAAATGACAAGGGTTGGGAGTGTAGAATATGGAAATCCTTGTCCAAGCTGGAAAGGGTACCGAAAATATTTACGAGGATGTTGTCAAGGCTAGAAGGTCTGAACTATGGGGAGAGGTTGAGTAGGCTGGGATTCTATTCCTTGGAGCACAGGAGGATGAGGGGTGATCTTATAGGTGTATAAAGTCATGAGAGGAATAGATCACGTAGATGCACAGTCTCTTGCCCAGAGTAGGTGAATTGAGGACCAGAGGACGTAGGTTTAAGGTGAAGAGGAAAAGATTTAATAGAAATCTGATGGGTAACTTTTTCACACAAAGAGTGGTGGGTGTATGCAACAAGCTGCCAGAAGAGGTAGTTGAGGCAGGGACAACGTTTACCGTTTAAGAAACATTTAGACATGTACTTGGATAGGACAGGTTTAGAGGGATATGGACCAAGCGCGGGCAGGTGGGACTAGTGTAGATGGGACATGTTGGCCAGTGTGGGCAAGTTGGGCCAAAGGGCCTGTTTCCACACTATCACTCTGTGACTAAGATTTCTTGGAGACATTAAAATAGTTTGTTTGTGGTAAATAAATTGATTGTCCTTGTCTACCCCAGGCAGGCAAAGCAATAATAAAAGGGCACTGTATCTCCTTACACCTCTCTGAATGGCAGACACACGTTGCCCTTGTTTCTCTGTTTAAATGCCACATGTTGTGATGAATGTTATGACATATGAAACTATTAGGGATGATTTGAACATCGATGCACTGCAGTTGCTTTGATTGCAGTGTGCATTTAACCTGTCTACATCTGAAGATAGACACAAAAAGCTGGAGTAACTCAGCGGGTCAGGCAGCATCTCTGGAGAAAAGGAATAGGTGACGTTTCGGGTCAAGACCCTTCTTCAGACTGAGAGTCGGGGAAAGGGAAACGAGAGACATAGACGGTGATGTAGAGAGATATAGAACAAATGAATGAAAGGAATGCAAAAAAGTAACAATGATAAAGGAAACGGGCCATTGTTAGCTGTGGGCTAGGTGAAAACGAGTTACAGACAATGAGACTCAACAAAACAACTTTGAAACTGGTACGATTAGGGTGGGGGAGGGATGGAGAGAGAGGGAATGCAAAGGTTACTTGAAGTTAGAGAAATCAATATACATACCTCTGGGTTGTAAGCTGCCCAAACGAAATATGAAGTGCTGTTCCTCCAATTTGCGCTGGGCCTCACTCTGACAGAGGAGGCCCAGGCCAGAAATGTCAGCGTGGGAATGGGAAGGGGAATGAAAGTCTTTGGCAACTGTAGATCAGGTAGATCCACCTACACCTGAGTGTAGGTGTTCTTCTGACCCAGCATGCAAGGCTCACAATGTTCACGCTATCATCTTAAAGTCTGTGCCAGCCATGCCATTTATTGGTGGGCACGGTAACGCAACTCCAGCCTGGTGTGTCCAAACCACTGCAACCAGCTACCTGACCTGCAAGTTTAGCTTTTAGTTTAGTTTGGAGACACTGCGCGGAATCAGGCCCTTCGGCCCACCGAGTCTGCACCGACTAGCGATCCCCACACACTCACACCACTAGGAACAATTTACATCTACACCAAGCCAATTAACCTCCAAACCTGAACGTCTTTGGAGTGTGGGAGGAAACTAAAGATCTCAAAGAAAGCCCACACAGGTCGGGGGGGAACCTGTACAGACAGCACCTGTAGTCAGGTTCCAACCCGGGTCTCTGGCACCGTCAGACAGTAGCTCTACTGCTGCACCTCCGTGCCACCCAGCACTTCCTCCACCGTTCCTCCAGCACTTTATGTTTTGCTCAGGGTTCCAGCATCTGCAGCCACAAAGGCACACCAATGCCTCGACATCCACAGGAGGAAATTTGGCATGTCTCTACTGACTGCTGCAAACTTCAACAGATGCACCATAGAAAGCACACTGTTGGGTTGCATCACAGCTTGGCTTGGGAACAGCTCTGCCCAAGACCACACGAAAATGCAGAGGGTTGTGCACACAGTCCATGACACAGATCAGACTCCACTCATCTGAACTTCTCACTGTCTCGGGAAAGCAGCCGACGTAATCAAAGACTTGTCCCAGTCCCACCCCAGTCATTCCTTCTCCCTGCTCCACGGTGGGATTATGGAATAAGCTGCCAGAGGAGGATTTTGGGGCAGGTACTATAAAACGATATTTAAAAGATATTTGGACAGGTACATAGATTGGAAAGGTTTAGTGGAATATGGGCCAAATGCGACTAAATGGAACCCGCTTAGATGGGGAACCTTGGTTGCATGGTCAAGATGGGCCGAAGGACCTGTTTCCGTACAGTATGACATTATGACTGTCAATACAACCATTCTAAAAATACAGATAGGAAAGACCTACTGATGGAGACCAAAGATAGACACAAAATGCTGGAGTAACTCAGCGGGTCAGGCACATCTCTGGGAAAAAAAGCAAACGGTATTAAGGAATACTTATTCCTTAATTACCAAACTATGTTTATTTAGTAATATTTTTAGCTTTATATTATTAACATGATGTTGGTGACTGTGTCAAACCATGCCAGTGGTTCTGCGTTTGCCTCTGCGTTCCTCATCTCCACATTAGTATCAACCCTTCTACCCTTCTACAAATGGGTAAATAAACATGTTTATCAGGAACTGTTCATCTTCTGTGTTGGAAGGGACAGTAGATGCTGGTTTACACTGAAGATAGACACAAAATGCAGGCAGCATCTCTGGAGAGAAGGAATAGGTGACGTTTTGAGCCCAGACCCTTCTTCAGCTATTCTTCTTCAGAAACGTCACCGATTCCTTCTCTCCCGCAGACCCGCTTAGTTGCTACCACGTTTAGTGTCTATCTTCAAGGCAGAGAAGGATAGAGTCCTAATACACCAAATGGGATCAGTGCAGAGGGGCAAAATGGTTGGATGGATGTGCTGGGCCGAAGGTCCTGCTTCCGTGCTGTACCACAATATGACTATGATAGAGTTGGAAAAACATTCCTTAAATGCTGTGATGAAAAGCAAATGTTCTGAAGGCTTTAACTTTAACCGTAAATCCAGCAGCTGTAAATAAGTGAATGGAACCTCTGAATCAATTAGTCTGAAGAAGGGTCCCGATCTGAAACATCACCATGTTCTTTAGAGATACTGCCTGACCCGCTGAGCTACTCCAGCACTCTGTGAAACATCACCTATCCATGTTCTCCAGAGATGCTGCCTGACCCGCTGAGTTACTCCAGCACTCTGTGAAACATCACCTATCCATGTTCTCCAGAGATGCTGCCTGACCCGCTGAGTTACTCCAGCACTCTGTGAAACGTCACCTATCCATGTCCTCTAATGGTGTCAGGTTAGGAAAAGGGGAAGTACAATGAGACCTGGGTGTCCTTGTACATCAGTCACTGTAAGTAAGCATGCAGGTACAACAGGCAGTGAAGAAAGCTAATGGCATGTTGGCCTTCACAACGGGAGGAGTTGACTATAGGAGCAAAGAGGTCCTTCTGCAGTTGTACAGGGTCCTGGTGAGGCCACACCTTGAATATTGTGTGCAGTTTTGGTCTCCTAATTTAAGGAAGGACATTCTTGCTATTGAGATCATGCAGCGTAGGTTCACAAAGTTAATTCCCGGGATGGCGGAACTGTCATACGATGAAAGAATGGAGTGACTGGGCTTGTATTCACTGGAATGTAGAAGGATGAGAGGGGATCTAATAGAAACATATGAAATTATTAAGGGATTGGACAGGCTAGTGGCAGGAAACATGTTCCCAATGTTGGGGGAGTCCAGAACCAGGGGCCGCAGTTTAAGAATAAGGGGTAGGCCATTTAGAACTGGGATGAGGAAAAAACATTTTCACACTGAGAGTTGTGAATTTGTGGAATTCTCTGCCTCAGATGGCAGTGGAGGCCGATTCACTGGATGCATTCTAAAGAGAGTTAGATAGAGGGCCAGCAGAATCAAGGGATATGGGATATGGCAGGAATGGGGTACTGATTGTGGATGATCAGCCATGATCACAATGAATTGGATCGAAGGGCCAAATGGTTTATGTATCTATGTATCCATAGATGCTGCCTGACCCGCTGAGTTACTCCAGCACTCTGTGAAACGTCACCTATCCATGTTCTCCAGAGATGCTGCCTGACCCGCTGAGTTACTCCAGCACTCTGTGAAACGTCACCTATCCATGTTCTCCAGAGATGCTGCCTGACCCGCTGAGTTACTCCAGCACTCTGTGAAACGTCACCTATCCATGTTCTCCAGAGAGTTACTCCAGCACATTGTGTTTCCATTGTGTTTTGTAAACCAGAATCCACAGTTTCTTGTCTCTACTGAACGGAGAAGCCTGCTGGTCTCTCTCGGTGACATGGGCACCCTGCCATTATTTATTGAGTCTGAAGAAGGGTCTCAAGATTCAAGATTCATGATATCTTTATTAAAAAACAAGTTTTTTGGACGACATTTAGTCACCCACAGTCCAACAATAAAAGCAATAAAATAAGCAAATTACACAACCCCAACCAACACACAAAAAAAAGAAACATCCATCACAGTGAGTCTCCTCCAGTCCCCTCCTCACTGTGATGGAAGGCCAGAAACATCACCTATTCCTTCTCTCCAGAGATGCTGCCTGTCCCGCTGAGTTACTCCAGTTTTTTGTGTCTATCTTCGGTTTGAATCAGCACCTGCAGTTCCTTCCTACACATTATTTATTGCTTCTCGTACTGCCTGACGTGACATTTGCAGTGATCATTTTGTTTTTTCTCCCTGCCTGTCCACAGAGATCTTATCTCCTTCAGCATCTTCACCTGGACCTCACTGCAAGCAACCACCAAAACAAACACCAGTGTGTGCAGAAAGTGCAGAGGGAGGAAGTGGTGACAAACCGTTGAAGCAGCGGTTGAGAAGGTAGGCATCTGTGGCTATGGGTGGGAAATGGTCGTTAAGGGGCGAGCAGCATCTCCACACAGGAAGCAACGATAATCTCCACATCTATCTTCAGCTGTGGCAGAACGACAAGCTGCACACCAGAAACATCGGTGCACGGGCTGTTAATGGGTCTTTGTTCATCTTCGCCCTCCTTCCAAATCCCCAACTCCAGCTCCAAGGTGTGTAAGAAGGAACTGCAGATGTTGGTTCACACCAAAGACAGATGCAAAGTGCAGGAGTAACTCAGCGGGTCATAGAGTCATACAGCATGGAAACAGTCCCTTCGGCCCAACTTGCCCACACCAGCCAACATTTCCCAGCTACACTAGTCCCACCTGCCCACATTTGGTCCAAATTTGTCACATACAGGCAGGCAACAACTCTGGAGAACATGGATAGGTGACGTTTCACAGAGTGCTGGAGTAACTCAGCGGGTCAGGCAGTATCTCTGGAGAACATGGATAGGTGACGTTTCACAGAGTGCTGGAGTAACTCAGCGGGTCAGGCAGCATCTCTGGAGAACATGGATAGGTGACGTTTCACAGAGTGCTGGAGTAACTCAGCGGGTCAGGCAGCATCTCTGGAGAACATGGATAGGCAACGTTTCACAGAGTGCTGGAGTAACTCAGCAGGTCAGGCAACATCTCTGGGAAAAAGAATTAGGTGATGTTTCGGGTCGGAACCCTTTGTTAGTCTGAATGAGAATCTTGTCCATAAAGAAGTGAAGCATCTGGAATGAGTGTGAAGTGGATGTGAACAGGGGAGGAGCTGTTTTTCATAACATCCTCTCCCCCCAGAATGTTTTATTGTGTTGGCTTCCTATCACCCAGTCAACATGGTGATGAACACTAATAGTTCTGGAAGATGTAACTAGTTTCTGCACACCCAGCGTTAAGGTCAGAGGCCTGTGCGTCTCTCTGAATGGAAGCCGCTGTAGGAACCCTTTCACAGGCAGCCTGGCCAGCTGGCACAGGGAAGCACAGGGAACTCATTGTCACGGCCTCAACCTCCCATCCACGTCAAAGCACAGCTCCCCACACTATCCACGTGATACATTTATCAGAGTGGTCAGATGATGTCATTGGCATGCGTGGAGACAAAAGACAACGGGGTTTGAGTTATCCGAGCAAAACAAATGAGTGGATTAATCAGAACTGATTCAGGGTAGACACAAAAAGTTGGAGTAACTCAGCGGGTTAGGCAGCATCTCTGGAGAACATGGATAGGTGACATTTCACAGAGTGAAAAGGAATTGGTGATGTTTTGGGTCAAGACCCTTCTTCAGATTGTCATTTCTACAGTTCATTTCTGTACAATACCGACAGATCTGCACAGATCACACCCCACAAATTGACTTGTCAACGGTTTGACTCAAAATGGGGAGCAGCAGAAGATTAACGATGAACTACGAAAGAGAGATCCATCTCCAGACTCCTTAGCAACCCAGCATGGTCCCTGTCCACACTGGGTGAAGGGTTCCAGTCGTAGTGGACAAGAATGTTGTGGCAGGCAGCAGAAAAACCGACAACAACATTTGAAACATGTTCCTCTCCTTCTTGTCATGATATGCTTTGTTCTGGGAGGTTTTCAGCAATAACATCACAGTGACCAAACCTTTACACCTGTCTGTAGAAGGGTCCCAACCCGAGATGTCTCCTCTCCATGTTCTCCAGAGATGCTGCCTGACTTGTTGAGTTACTCCAGCACTCTGTGAAACGTCACCTATCCATGTTCTCCACAGATGCTGCCTGACCCGCTGAGTTACTCCAGCACTCTGTGAAACGTCACCTATCCATGTTCTCCACAGATGCTGCCTGACCCCCTGAGTTACTGCAGTATTCTGTGAAACGTCAACCAACCATGTTCTCCAGAGATGCTGCCTGACCCTCTGAGCTACTCCAGCACTTTGTGTTTTGATCAAGGTTCTAGCATCTGCAGTTCCTTAAGCCTACTTCATGCCATGTCATTGAAAGACTGAGTTCGATGACAAAAATGGATATTGGTAATGACACTTACTTCAGCACTCTGTGTTTTTTCTTGTGAATCAGCATCTGCCGTTCCTTTTTATTGTACTGGCCAGGGTAAAACAAGGTAAGCAAACAGAACTTTAGTTTAGGGTTGAGAGATACAAATTGGCCACAGGCCCTTCAGCCCACCAAGTTCATGCCAACCAGCGATCACCCTTTCTCACTAGTTCTATCCTGCATACTAGGGACAGTTTACTGAAGCCCAGTCACCGACAAAACCACACATCTTTGGAGTATGGGAGGAAACCAGAGCCCCCAGAGAAAACCCATGCGGTCACAAGGAGAACGAACAAACTCCGTACAGACAGCACCTGTAGTCAGGATGGAATCCAGTTTCCTGGCGCTGTAAGGCAGCAACTCTACCGCTGAGCCACTGTGCTGCCCTTTAGAAATACAGAGGAAAAATAATATGAACAAGAGTCCAAACCTTCCAATGGAGCAAGTTATGTCTGAATTTCCCACAGTTTAGACACAGCAACATTACACTAGGTTGTGAAAGGCACAGTCTGTGGTCTGACTAACTTTGTGAGAAGCCTCTGCTGATTTAGGTGGTGATCGGCTGGTAGGCTGGTGTTCTCAATATTCTCTTTGTACAGCAGGAAGAATTTTAGTGGAAATACTGACTGCCTAAATTAGAGCAAAATTGGCATTGGCATACCCAGAGACCTAATTACAAATTCACAGAACATTATATTCTTTGAACAATAACTTGTTTTTATATTCAGTTCCATCCTGTTTGGTCTATGAATCGGGCTGCAATAGTTTCATTGTCATATGGCACAGAAACAGGCCCTTCAGCCCAACTTGTCCATGCTAGCCAACATGCTTCATCTAAGCTGGTCCCATTTGCCTGCGGGTCAGGCAGCATCTCTGGAGAGAAGGAATGGGTGACGTTTTGGATCGAGACTCTTCTTCAGAAGAACGTCACCCATTCCTTCTCTCCGCTGAATTACTCCAGCATTTTGTGTCTATCTTCGTTTTAAACCAGCATTTGTAGTTCCTTCCTACACTACCCCCTGCATTCAACCCTTATCCCTCTAAACATTTCCTATCCATGTACTTAACCAAATGTCTTTTAAATGCTGTTATAATACCTGCCTTAACTACCTCCTCTGGCAGCACGTTTTACATTCCCACCAATTTTAATTAAGTCACATAACGACACATTTAATGAACATTTATCAAAGAATTTACTTGTTCTCAGTGTTAGCTCATAATTAGCTTGATGCATGAACTCTTTTGCATTATAATGGTAATGAATATCAGGCGAGTAATTATTTTGCCTTGTACTTTGCTACAGTGGAAGACATAACTCCACACTGCCCTCTCCTTAAGACCGTAAAACAAATAGCAGCAGAATTAGGTCAGGTCATTGGGTATTTTTAAAACGGAGATTGATAGTTTCTTGATTAGTAAGGGTGCCTAAGGTTATGGGGAAAGGCAGGAGAATGGGGTTGAGAGGGAAAGATAAATCGGCCATGATTGAATAGCAGGGCAGACTCAATGGGCCAAATGGCCTTATTCTGCTCCAATGTCTGAAGATCTTATAAATCTCGCCGACTCTATGTACTATGTACTTCCACAGTGTAATTTACAATTATGTAGGTAGGAACTGTGGATGCTGGTTTAAACCGAGGATAGACACAAAAAGCTGGAGTAACTCAACAGGTCAGACAGCATCTCTGGAGAGAAGGAATAGGTGACGTTTTGGGTCGAGACCCTTCTTGAGACTCTTTTGGGGTGAAGGTAAAACTGCGTGGGTGGCTGCGAAACGATAAGGTTGGAGGCTGTGGAAAGCAGACTGCCGAAAGTGACAAAATCTGAAATGTGTTGAGAGATGATGGCCGAGTGCTCATCTGTGGGGTCATGGTCCAAGGATAGGTAGGAGGAGGTGTCCCAGAGCTAGCAAGTCCGACGCTCTTGTGTATGGGTATAATTGTGCCTATGTACAGCAAGACCTTTATTGAACTGTATGCAAAAAAGGTGCCTGGGTACACATGACAATGAGGTACCATTGAAGCAATGGGTGATATCTCTGACCATCTTTCCTTCTTCACTTTGAGGAAGTACAAAGCTGGGAATACCTGATCCCACATGGAAATGTGAGGTCAACTCAGCATCCCCCCCCTCTACACACTGCCCAGTGACCCATAATCTACACACTCACCCCATTATACACACTCACCCCCATTATACACACTCACCCCCATTCTACACACTCACCCCCATTATACACACTCACCCCCATTCTACACACTCACCCCCATTCTACACACTCACCCCCATTCTACACACTCACCCCCATTCTACACACACCCCCATTCTAGAACACTCACCCCCATTCTAGAACACTCACCCCCATTCTGCACACGCACCACCATTCAACACACTCACCCCCATTGTACACACTCGCCCACACTCTACACACTCACCCCCATTCTACACACTCACCCCCATTCTAGAACACTCACCCCCATTCTACACACTCACCCCCATCCTGCACACGCACCACCATTCAACACACTCACCCCCATTGTACACACTCGCCCACACTCTACAAACTCACCCCCATTCTATACACTCACCCCCTTTCTACACACTCACCCCCATTCTAGAACACTCACCCCCATTCTACACACTCACCCCCATTCTACACACTCACCCCCATTCTGCACATGCACCACCATTCAACACACTCACCCCCATTGTACACACTCGCCCACACTCTACACACTCACCCCCATTCTACACACTCACCCCATTCTACACACTCACCCCCATTCTATACACTCACCCCCATTTTACACACTCACCCCCAATCTACACACTCACCCCATTATACACACTCACCCCCATTATACACACTCACCCCCATTATACACACTCACCCCCATTCTACATACACCCCCATTCTACACACTCACCCCTTTATACACACTCACCCCCATTCTACACACTCACCCCATTCTACACACTCACCCCCATTATACACACTCACCCCCATTCTACACACTCACCCCCATTATACACACTCATCCCATTATACACACTCACCCCCATTATACACACTCACCCCCATTATACACACTCACCCCCATTCTGCACACTCACCCCATTGTACACACTCACCCCCTTTCTACACACTCACCCCATTCTACACACTCACCCCCATTATACACACTCACCCCCATTCTACACACTCACCCCCATTATACACACTCACCCCCATTATACACACTCACCCCCATTATACACACTCACCCCATTATACACACTCACCCCCATTCTGCACACTCACCCCATTGTACACACTCACCCCCTTTCTACACACTCACCCCATTCTACACACTCACTGCCATTTGACACACTCACCCCCATTGTACACACTCACCCCCATTATACACACTCACCCCACCTCCCCCGTTGTACACACTGCCCACTATAAGGGGTAGTGAGGAAGGCTCAATGCTAGCGTTTATATCAAGAGGACTGGAATACAAAACCAAGGATGTAATGATGAGGCTCTATAAGGTGCTGGTCAGGCCACATTTGGAATATTGTGAGCAATTTTGAGTCCCATATCTGAGGATGTGCTGGCTCTGGAGAGGGTCCAGAGGAGATTTACGAGAACGATCCCAGGAATGAGTGGGTTAACATATGGTGAGCGTCTGTCGGCACTGGGCCTGTACTCGCTGGAGTTTAGAAGAATGAGGGGGGACCTCATTGAAACATACTGAATAGTGAAAGGCCTGGATAGAGTGGATGTGGAGAGGATGTTTCCACTAGTGGGAGAGTCTAGGACCAGAGGGCACAGCCTCAGAATTAAAGGACGTTCATTTTGGAAGGAGATGAGGAGGAATTTCTTTAGTCAGAGGGAGGTGAATCTGTGGAATTCATTGCCACTGAAGGCTGTGGAGGATATTTTTAAAGCCGGGTTAGATAGATTATTGATAAGTGTGAGTGTCAGAGGTTATGGGGAGAAGGCTGGAGAATGGGGTTAGAAGGGTGAGATAGATCAGCCATGATTGAATGGTGGAGTAGACTTATTGGGCTGAATGGTCTAATTACGCTCCTATCACATGACCTTATGACCACCCCCCATTCTAAACATTGCCCACAGAACACCCCCCATTTCTACACACTGCCCTGTTTCCGATGGGTTTTACAGACCCTCATTGCTTGCCAGCAATCCTCACTTTTGAAGAAATAACTCAGGCGATGTATTTAAAGCAGCATATATCATTAGGAACCACACAGCAGACAAATTATTTATTTGCTTTGGAGCATAACTGTTGAAGCCCATAATCTCCACTTGGATGAATCCTACATTCAGTGGTTTTAAAAAAAACAGTGGGCTATTAATGGAACGGTGCGGCTCGGCTTATGAATTATGTGTAGGAGGTGGTTCTGCAAGACGCTCAGAAACCACGACTTGGCAAAGACTCGGTGAGTTTGACTGCAGTGTGGCAGAGCAACCCACAGGCACTGAGCTACCCAGTCATTCCTGGTGTGTGCTGACTTAGGGATTGTCCGGTCGGCTGGGAGATGGGAGGTGGATATTTTCAAGGCAGTGATAGATAGATTGTTGATTAGTGCGGGTGTCAGGGGTTATGGGGAGAAGGCAGGAGAATGGGGTTAGGAGGGAGAGATAGATCAGCCATGATTGAATGGCAGAGTAGACTTGATGGGCCAAAATGCCATTATCAAGCAACTGAATCATCCTACCTCAGCCAGAGAGCAGTGCTGAACTACTATCTACCTCTTTGGTGACCCTCGAACTATCCATGCTCGGGCTTTGCTGGCTTTACCCTGCACTAAACATTATTCCCCTGTACTGTACTCTAAATGTACTGCAATACACTGTGTACTATGTGGCTCAATTGTAATCATGTGTTGCCTGGTGAGCATGCAACTAAAAAGCTTTTCACTGTACCTTGGTACATGTGACTATAAACTAACCTAAACTAAGCTGAATGGCCTAATTCTGCTTCTATCACCCATGAACATAAACACTGTGATGGTTCATGGTCATAGAGTCATAGAGTGATACAGCATGGAAACAGGCCCTTTGGCCCATGATGCCCACAGCAACCAACATGTCCTATCTACACTAGTCCCACCTGCCTGCGTTTGGCCCATATCGCTCTAAACCTGTCCTATCCACGTACCTGTCAAAATGTTTTTTAAACGTTGTGATAGTCCCTGCCTCAACTACCTCCTCTGGCAGCTTGTTTCACTCTGCTAACTGATTGAATAACTTTGTAGTGTTATATCCATATTTGTTCAGCGTGTTAGATGAAGATGTTAGGGGCTATATTTTGCTGACTGTAGCATTATTAACGCACAATGCAGCCCCTGGCTCTGCAGAGAGAGAGGTTTACCTCCATTCATCTGAAAGCTGGGCAGTGTGTTCACCATTGAAGAGATATCCTGGAATAGAGTTGTTAAGAACCCTGTGTGCTTTACTGAAGCTTATCACATATAAGACCCTCAACACTTAAAAGCGATTTATGTGATTAGGCTGTGCCAAATTAATCTCTGCTTTTGAAGGCAGATGTACCGAAAGTAGGTCAGTAGATTTTCAATAAAAAAACTCAATTAACTCCAGAAATGTCTGTGGGAATCATTGTTTATAATGCAGAAGGCAAAATCACACAAAGGCCACGACATTAAGCTTGGCATGGAAGGATTATCAAGCTATCTGCATCACATTCCCTTTGAGCACATTGTTGACACTTCAGAGGATGAGCATGTTTTATTTACAACCTTACAGTGTCAAAGATACTGACATTTTGGGTCTTCCGATTCTTCAGCCAGGTCTGAAGAAGGGTCTCGACCCGAAATATCACCCATTCCTTCTCTCCAGAGATGCTGCCTGTCCCGCTGAGTTACTCCAGCATTTTGTGCCTATCGTCGGTGTATACCGGCATCTGCAGTTCCTTCCCACACATTACAATATCAACACTGGATTTTCCAATATCAAGTAATACCCCCTCTACCTTCCCCCCACTCCCACCCTTCCCACTTACATCCTCTCCCACCCCAGTGCACACACGTTTCACCCACCCTGTCCCACCGCCCAGTCGCCCTGCTCTCTTCCAGCCCGTTCGAGCAATCATCCCCCTATCCCCTGTCAAACATTTCTCTTTTACCCTCCCTCTTTCCCCAGGAATAAAGACCCTTTGTTACAGCGGGCACCATCATGGTGCAATGGGTTAAGTGATGGTGCAGTGTGTACAGTAATGGTGCAATGGGTTATGTAATGGTGTAGTAGGTTCAGTAATGGTGCAATGGGTTATGTAATGGTGCAGTGGGTTCAGTAATGGTGCAGTGGGTACAGTAATGGTGCAGTGGGTTATGTAATGGTGCAGTGGGTTCAGTAATGGTGTAGTAGGTTCAGTAATGGTGCAATGGGTTCAGTAATGGTGCAATGGGTTATGTAATGGTGCAGTGGGTTATGTAATGGTGCAGTGGGTTTAGTAATGGTGCAGTGGGTTATGTAATGGTGCAGTGGGTTATGTAATGGTGCAGTGGGTTCAGTAATGGTGCAATGGGTTATGTAATGGTGCAGTGGGTTCAGTAATGGTGCAATGGGTTATGTAATGGTGCAATGGGTTATGTAATGGTGCAGTAGGTTCAGTAATGGTGCAGTGGGTACTGTAATGGTGCAGTGTGTACAGTAATGGTGCAGTGGGTTATGTAATGGTGCAGTGGGTTCAGTAATGGTGCAATGGGTTATGTAATGGTGCAGTGGGTTCAGTAATGGTGCAATGGGTTATGTAATGGTGCAGTGGGTTCAGTAATGGTGCAATGGGTTATGTAATGGTGCAATGGGTTATGTAATGGTGCAGTAGGTTCAGTAATGGTGCAGTGGGTACTGTAATGGTGGAGTGTGTACAGTAATGGTGCAGTGGGTTATGTAATGATGCAATGGGTTATGTAATGGTGCAGTGGGTTATGTAATGGTGCAATGGGTTATGTAATGGTGCAGTGGGTTCAGTAATGGTGCAATGGGTTATGTAATGGTGCAATGGGTTATGTAATGGTGCAGTAGGTTCAGTAATGGTGCAATGGGTTATGTAATGGTGCAGTGGGTACAGTAATGGTGCAATGGGTTATGTAATGGTGCAGTGGGTTATGTAATGGTGCAGTAGGTTCAGTAATGGTGCAGTGGATTATGTAATGGTGCAGTGGGTTATGTAATGGTGCAGTGGGTACAGTAATGGTGCAGTGGGTTATGTAATGGTGCAGTGGGTACAGTAATGGTGCAGTGGGTTCAGTAATGGTGCAGTGGGTTATGTAATGGTGCAGTGGGTTATGTAATGGTGCAGTGGGTTATGTAATGGTGCAGTGGGTTATGTAATGGTGCAGTGTGTACAGTAATGGTGCAGTGGGTTATGTAATGGTGCAGTGGGTTATGTAATGGTGCAGTGGGTTATGTAATGGTGCAGTGGGTTATGTAATGGTGCAGTGGGTTCAGTAATGGTGCAGTGTGTACAGTAATGGTGCAGTGGGTACAGTAATGGTGCAGTGGGTTATGTAATGGTGCAGTGGGTACAGTAATGGTGCAGTGGGATCAGTAATGGTGCAGTGGGTACAGTAATGGTGCAGTGGGATCAGTAATGGTGCAGTAGGTACTGTAATAGTGCAGAGTGAGCTCCACATATCCTTTTGTGGTCTATTTTAGCAACTGTGTCATCACAGGGCAGTGGAATTGCAGAACGTTTTCACTGTTGCACAGCTCTGCTTGCCAAGCCCTGTTTCTTCGGCACAGCAACAATGTGCATTTGCAGAGCATGTGAGCTTTCAGGAGCAGCTGCAGAGCTGAGAGGTTTAAGGCCTCGCTGGATGCTCATGGTGTTCTCAGCAGATGCACATCTTGCGGTCTAATGAACTCGCTCAATGTGAGCCTGGAATATGAACGAAATGGAACGAGAACAACAGACTGGACCTAACCTTCCCAAACGCTGGCACGTGAAGGTAACTCGATAAAGTTGTGACAGCGAGACAGAAGCCCGAGTGATTTGTAACCATTGAATGAAGCCCCTAGGCTGTAATGAATCCTTGAATAAGCTGCTCACACAACCCATTGCTAACGGAGGAGTCTCTTTCAGGAGTCCTCTGCTGGCTGATGGTGTAGACTTTACTGCTGAAACTGTTGATGTCATTGGTATCTGTAAAGGTGGGCTACAAAAGAGAACTCAGTCTTGACAACAAATCCCTTGGCTTCAAGATCTGCCCCAGTGGCTGAGAATGGTGTGTATGGACTACTGGCAGTGTCAGGATCTGCCCCAGTGGTTGAGAATGGTGTGTACGGACTACTGGCAGTGTCAAGATCTGCCCCAGTGGCTGAGAATGGTGTGTATGGACTACTGGCAGTGTCAGGATCTGCCCCAGTGGCTGAGAATGGTGTGTACGGACTACTGGCAGTGTCAAGATCTGCCCCAGTGGTTGAGAATGGTGTGTACGGACTACTGGCATTGTCAGGGACAGTGTGGAGAGGGATGGATAAAGTCTATGCACACAATCTTTCTGGAGTAACTCAGCGGGACAGGCAACATCTCCAGATAGAAGGAATGGGTGATGTTTAGGGTCGAGGCCCTTCTTCGGACCCAAAGTCACCTATTACTTTTCTCCAGAGATACTGCCTGACCCACTGAGTTACTCCAGCTTTTTGTTTCTATGTGCAGGAAGGAACTGCTGATGCTGATTTATTTTGAAGGTAGACACAAAATGCTGGAGTAACTCAGCGGGACAGGCAGCATCTCTGGATAGAAGGAATGGGTGACGTCTCAGGTTGAGACCTTTCTTCAGACCTGTCTGAAGAATCTGAAGCATCTGAGTCTGAAGATGGGTCTCAACCCAAAACGTCACCCATTCCTCTCCAGAGATGCTGCCTGTCCCGCTGAGTTACTCCAGTATTCTGTGTCTATTTTGTGTCTATCCTCAGTGTAAACCAGCATCTGCAGTTCTTCCTACACTCATCATCTTTCTCCTGGGAGAGAGGATTCTTTAATTAGAGGCCACCGATGTAAGGTGAGAGAGAAGAGATTTGAGAGGGACCTCAGGATCAATCTTTTCACTCAGAAGGTAGTCCATAGGTGGAATGAGCTGCCAGAGGATGCTATGGAAGTGGCTGAAATTATAATGTTAAAAAACAATTAGAAGAGATATTTGGATAGGAAGGATATGCACCAATTGCAATAATATTAATATTAATAGCCCAATATGCCATCTTGGTTGGTATGGAAGGGCCTGTTCTCATGCTGTTGGGCCCTATGATTCTATAGGGCCTGTCCCAATGATGCAATTTTTAAGGCGACTGCCGGCGACTGTCAAAGTCGTAGCAAATCACTAAAATTTTCTTTTACCCTACGACAATGACCACGACAATGACCACGACAATGACCATGACAATGACCACGACAATGACCATGACAGTGACCATGACCGTGACCATGACAATGACCGCGACAGTGACCATGACAATGACCACAATGACCACGACAATGACCACGACAATGACCATGACAGTGACCATGACAGTGACCATGACAATGACCGCGACAGTGACCATGACAATGACCACAATGACCACGACAATGACCACGACAATGACCACAATGACCAGGACAATGACCACGACAATGACCACGACAATGACCACGACAATGACCAGGACAATGACCAGGACAATGACCATAACAATGACCATTACAATGACCACGACAATGACCAGGACAATGACCATGACAATGACCATGACAATGACCACGACAATGCCCACGACAATGATCACAATGACCAGGACAATGACCACGGCAATGACCACGACAATGACCAAAATGACCACGACAATGAGCATGACAATGACCACAACAATGACCACGACAGTGACCACGACAATGACCACGACAATGACCACGGCAATGACCACGACAATGACCAAAATGACCACGACAATGAGCATGACAATGACCACGACAATGACCACGACAGTGACCACGACAATGACCACGACAGTGACCACGACAATGACCACGACAATGACCACGACAATGACCACGACAATGACCACAATGACCATGACAATGACCACGACAATGACCACGACAATGACCACGACAATGACCACGACAATGACCATGACAATGACCATGACAATGACTACGACAGTGACCACCACAATGCCCTGTCAGGTCGATACAAGTTACTTTTTTTGTGAAACTAGCACCTGGCTAAGAGATTACACCGTCTTCGGAAACATCGCGAAATTCCCACGCTCACCTGACCGTCAAACGGTCGCCTCCAATCTACCCGTCAAATGTCCTGACGGTAAATAAATTGGTTAAATGAAACTATCTTCTGGTATCTTCAAATGCCTTTTCTTAATTTAATATTACGTGCTTCTAAATGCATCTGCGACAACCTAGCAAACCTGGGGACAGCGTGCGATAGACAGCGCCCGCAATAAGCAACGATACCTAGCGACAAGCCAGCTGTCGCACAGAAATTTCTATCTAGAAAATGTTTCCGCGACGCGCCGATATCCGCTACGATTCATTGAAGACTCCTCACGATCATGCCCGCGACACCCCGGCAAACGTTTGGCGACAGCCTAGTCACCTTAAAATTGTCTGAGTGGGGCAGGCCCTTATGAGTACAAACCCTTCCAATACTATGATCTTTGGTTGCCTCTAACTTGCACAGACGATGAAGTCTACCGAGTGTGACCTTTAGTTTACAGAGCCTTTGCAGTTGCTAGCAAAGGGCAATGGGTTTTTTGTATGTTAGTGAAGTTAATTGTTGCACAACCCTTTATGTGATGGATTTGTATACAGTTATGCAAATAAACCATACAGAGACATCATCAGTCCCTATACAATATGCAGGGCATTCATTACTGATAGCTACAATGAACAAGGGACAGGCTGGACAGGCTTGGTTTGTTTCCTCTAGAATGCTGGAGGCTGCAGGGAGACTTGATCGAAGTGTGTAAAATGATGAGAGGCCTCCATCAGGATGCCTTTCTCCCAGGATGGAAAAGTCAAATACTAGTGGGCAGAGCTTTAAGGTGAGAGGGGCAAAGTTTAAAGAGATGTCCGCGGGTGGTGGAGGCAGATACAACAATAGCATTTGAGAGGCTTTTGTACAGGTGCATCGCTGGGCAGGAAATGGAGGGGTGTTGAATATGCACAGGTAGATTAGAGAGGATGGACTCACAATGCTGGAGTAACTCGGCAGGTCAGGCAGCATCTCTAGAGAAAAGGAATAGGTGAAGCTTTGGGTCGAGACCCTTCTTCAGACCCTCTGAGGATATTCTTCATTTTGTAAAAAGATTACTAATTGTTTTGAGGCATAGTGGCGCAGCAGCACAGTTGCTGCCTCACGGCACCAGAGACCCAGGTTCGATACTGACTATGGGTGCTCTCGTTGTGGAGTTTGCACGTTCACCCAGTGACCATGTGAATTTATTCCAGGTGCTCCGGTTTCCTCACACACTCCAAAGACGTACAGGTTTGTAGGTTACTTGGCTTCTGTAGATTGTTTCTAGCGTGTGTAGAATAGAACTAGTGTAACAGGGTGATCGATGGTCAGTATGGACTCTGTGGGCCAAAGGGCCTGTTTCCACCTTGTGTCTCTACACTAAACTAAAGTTTGAAAAAATAACATTTATGACTTAAATGAGGTAATTGGGCTTATAATGAGCTAATGGTGTATTTGGCTGACAATGAAGTTAGACACAAAGTGCTGCAGTAACTCAGCGGGACAGGCAGCATCTCTGGAGAGAAGGAATGGGTGACGTTTCGGCTCGAGACCCTTCTTCAGACACACATGGTTGATAATCTGCCACACACACCAACAGCAAGGGATATCACAAATAGCACCAATGTTTTATCTCCAATAATGCGTGTCAGGGGTTATGGCGAGAAGGCGGGAGAATGGGGTTAGGAGGGAGTGATAGATCAGCCCTGATCGAATGGTGGAGTAGACTTGATGGGCCGAATGGCCTAATTAGCTTCAATCACATGCCCTTATGCCCGTATGACCTTATGAACAGCACTGACCTGCTGAGGCCTTTCTGTCCCTTTTATCTATTTCCCTCCCACGTGCATGGTGGCTACATTATGTGACTTGTACATCTTCATGCGAACATCACCTTAAACCCAGTCATTCCCTCTCACAAACCACACAAGCTACATTTGCACCAAACATCCAGCCTAAAATGCCGTTGTATAAATTGTTCACCACACTGCTGTGATCCTCCCAGATGCAAGAAACAGCCTCACAACCTCTTCACTTGTGTGTGGTGTGGTCAGTGTCACCCTTCATCCAAATGTCACCTCACACCCATCCCAACCTGTAACCCTCACACATCCCACTGAACGTCAACATTCCACATCACTTTTTAATCCAATCTTATTTCATTTGCCTTTTCTCTGGATGTTTCCACCAATTGGCACGTTCCCTATGCTGCAGGAAGGAACTGCAGATGCTGGTTTACACCGAAGGTAGGCACAAAATGCTGGAGGAACTCAGTGGGACAGGCAGCGTCTCTGGAGAGAAGGAATGTGTGACTTTTCGGGTCGAGACCCTTCTTCAGATATGGTTCCCTATGTTGTTACCTGTGCTGTTTTTTTTCTTCTCATTTATTATTATATATCAGGCAACTGAACCATCCTACCACAACCAGAGAGCAGTGCTGATCTATTGGCTACCTCATTGGTGACCCTCGGACTATCCTTGATTGGATTTTACTGGTTTAACCTTGCACTAAACGTTATTCCCATATCATGTATCTATACATTGTGGATGGCTCAATTGTAATCATGTCTTACTTTTCTGCTGACTGGTTAGCACGCAACAAAAGGCGGCACGGTGGCGCAGCGGTAGAGTTGCTGCCTTACAGCGAATGCATCGCCTGAGACTCAGGTTCGATCCTGACTATGGGCGCCGTCTGTATGGAGTTTGTACGTTCTCCCCGTGACCTACGTGGGTTTTCTCCGAGATCTTCGGTTTCCTCCCACACTCCAAAGACGTACAGGTTTGTAGGTTGATTGACTGGGTAAAATGTAAAAATTGTCCCTAGTGTGTGTAAGATAGTGTTAATGTGCAGGGATCGCTGGTCGGCGCGGACTCGGTGGGCCGAAGGGCCTGTTTCCGCGCAGTATCTCTAAAAAAAATCTAAAATTCTAAAAGCTTTTCAATGTACACATGACAATAAATTAAACTGAACTAAACTAAACTAATATTGTTTACAGTGTACTATGTTTACATATTCTGTTGTGCTGCTGCAAGTAAGAATTACATTGTTCTGTCTGGGACACATGACAGTAAAGCACTCTTGGCTCGCTGGTGTGCATTTAGCAGTTCACCACATGCATCATCGAAACCTAACGATATCAGTAAGTTGGAAAGGGTGCGGAAGAGAAACTCCATCTGCCATCTTTCAGCCCACCCTTCCAAAAGGCCCAAGTCTCTCTGTAGACTTTGAAAATCTACCTCACTATCAACTACTCCACCTATCTTAGTATCATCTGCATATTTACTTATATATTTATAAGAGACAGGAACGAGAACAACAATTAGGAGACATTTGGACAGTTATGTTGGTTGGAGAGGTTTTGAGGGGTACGAGTCAGGCAGGAGCAGGTGGGACTCGTGTAGATGGGACATCTTGGTCAGCATGGTCGAGTTGGGCTGAAGGGCCTGTTTCTGTGCTGTATCACTCTGTGACTATGAAGCAAGGTTTCGTATCATTCTAACACAGGGATTGGCTGCACATTTCAGACTGTTCAGGAGTAAACAGAAATCTTACGTTAAATCAAATCACCTCATATTGTGCAGTCTATTTATAGACTGATCCTCAGTCCTGGATTTATGCAACAATTTTCATTCTTTAGACGTCTTATCAAAGCTATTCTGAAAATCTAAATAATTGTTATCACAGAGAGTGTCACCATTATTTTATCAACGCAGACTGGGAGAAGTGAAGCCAGTTTGACAACATATTGTTTTCTTTTCAGTTCATGTTGACCATTCCTCATTGTGTTAGACTTGCTAAATATCAGGTTACACGAGGATTCAGGGCAACTGTGAGCCCATGTAACCACGTGTGCTGTGAGAAGGCGTGTGCAAGGTGTTGCCTCCATGAGTCCACATGCCCCTCTCGTTCAATGTCCACAGATGGCCTGTGTACATGCCTTGCCTGGAGTGGGTGAGTCAAACCTTAAAGTGGTCAATGAAAGAGGAAGACGTGCCAGGGCAACATGGTGGTGCAGCGGTAGAGTTGCTGCCTTACAGTGCCAGAGACCCGGGTTCCATCCTGACTACGGGTGCTGTTCGTACGGAGTTTGTACGTTCTCCCTGTGACCTCAGAGGTTTTCTCCGAGATCCTCGGTTTCCTCCCACGCTCCAAAGACGTACAAGTTTGTAGGTTAATTGGCTTGATATTAATATAAATTATCCCTAATGTGTGTAGGGTAGTGTTAATGTGTGGGGACAAATGGTTGGGGCTGACTCAGTGGGCCAAAGTAAAAAGAGGGCGGGCTTTGGGGAGGGGGGAGGAATCCAGCAATTGTGAATGGAATATTTCATCTAGCTTTCAAAGTAAGGAAATATTTATTTTATTCAAAACACATTGATCATTCATTCATGCTAACTCACAACAAAACACTTTAAAGGAGTGAAGGATCCTGACCAGAAACGTCACCTATCCATGTTCTCCACAGATGCTGCCTGACCCGCTGAGTTACTCCAGCACTCTGTGAAACGTCACCTATCCATGTTCTCCACAGATGCTGCCTGACCCGCTGAGTTACTCCAGCACTCTGTGAAACGTCACCTATCCATGTTCTCCAGAGATGCTGCCTGACCCGCTGAGTTACTCCAGCACTCTGTGAAACGTCACCTATCCATGTTCTCCACAGATGCTGCCTGACCCGCTGAGTTACTCCAGCACTCTGCATTCTGGAAAGGAGTGAATTGATCCCTGCTTTGATCAAGAATTCTGTGCATGGTTCTGGATGTAATTTCCCGGATGAGAGGAGACTGATCTTGTGAAGTATTAGAACATAAACAGAGTGGTGCGATGTAGGGTATTCACCCCACTACCCCCTTTGCCATCTCTGGTCACTCTGCCATCTCTGGTCACTCTGCAGTCTCTGGTCACTCTGCCATCTCTGGTCACTCTGCAGTCTCTGGTCACTCTGCCATCTCTTGTCACTCTGCCATCTCTGGTCACTGCAGTCTCTGGGCACTCTGCAGTCTCTGGTCACTCTGCCATCTCTGGTCACTCTGCCATCTCTGGTCACTCTGCAGTCTCTGGTCACTCTGCAGTCTCTGGTCACTCTGCAGTCTCTGGTCACTCTGCAGTCTCTGGTCACTTTGCCATCTCTGGTCACTCTGCCATCTCTGGTCACTCTGCAGTCTCTGGTCACTCTGCAGTCTCTGGTCACTCTGCAGTCTGTCTCTGGTCACTCTGCCATCTCTGGTCACTCTGCAGTCTCTGGTCACTCTGCCATCTCTGGTCACTCTGCCATCTCTGGTCACTCTGCCATCTCTGGTCACTCTGCCATCTCTGGTCACTCTGCAGTCTCTGGTCACTCTGTAGTCTCTGGTCACTCTGCCATCTCTGGTCACTCTGCCATCTCTGGTCACTCTGCCATCTCTGGTCACTCTGCCATCTCTGGTCACTCTGCCATCTCTGGTCACTCTGCCATCGCCTTTTTTCCGAATAACATTTCTAACCTTAATTTCTGTTTTCTTCCAAATCTACATGGGGGCTTTTACATTTTATGTTTCCAGCTCCGTAAGTAGAAATTATGAGATATGTCACAAAAAGCTGGAGTAACTCAGCGGGTCAGACAGCATCTCTGGAGAAGAGGAATAGCTGACGTTTCAGGTCAAGATCTTCCATCAGACTTGACCCGAAACATCACCTTTGCCTTTCCTCTGTCCTGCACATCATAATCTTTGTAGGTGATGGGAGGGTTGTGTTTTGAGTCAAGAATCATGGATGTTTTCCTGTCCCGAACTGGATCTATGATAGTCCTACTTGATGCACTCAATGTGAAATGTGAAATTGCAGGAGAGGTGGTTGGTTCTCTGAGTGTCATGATGGAGTTTGGAGAACCCAGCCACATGGAAGGATTACACACATTATGATTTATAGGAAGGAACTGCAGATGCTGGTTCAAACGAACGATAGACACAAAATCAAGCCGTCAATGGATAATTTTTAAGGCAGAGATAGATAGATTCTTGATTAGTACAGGTGTCAGAGGGAGAAGGCAGGAGAGGGAGAGATAGATCGGCGATGATTGAATGGCGGAGTAGACTTGCTGGGCCGAATGGCCTAATCCTGCTCCTATCACTTATCATTCCATCAGAAAGTGGTGAGATCAAGCCTCAATCTGCAAACGGAGCAAGGCTATTGCTTTCTGTATCCCAAGAAGTGTCCTGGACCCAAGAGGCAGTTGTTTGACTTCCTTTGCTGATGCCTTCAATGTGGTGCTGTGATATTTCATGATTAAAACATTTTTCATCGGTTTCTCCTTCTTCGCACCTCCCAACTGTTGTCTCATGAAGAATGGGCTGCACGGTGGCACAGTGGTAGAGTTGCTGCCTCACAGCGCCAGGGACCCGGGTTCCATCCTGACCATGGGTGCTGCCTGTACAGAGTTTGCACACACCTGCGCAGGTTTTCTCAGAGATCTTCGGTTTCCTCCCACACTCCAAAGACGTACAGGTTTGTAGGTTAATTGGCTGGGCAAATGTAAAATTGCCAACAGTATGTAGGATAGTGTTAATGTGCGGGGATTGCTGGTTGGTACAGTCTCGGTGGGCTGAAGGGCCTGTTTCCACACTGTATTTCTAAACTAAAGTCTTAGAATAAAGGGGAGGCCAGATGAAAATAAAGATGAAAAGAAACTTTTTCACCCAGAGAGTTGTGAATTTGTGGAATTCTCTGCCACAAAGGGCAGTGGAAGCCAAATCACTGGATGGATTTAAGAGAGAGTTAGATAGAGCTCTAGGGCCTAGTGGAATCAAGGGATATGGGGAGAAGGCAGGCACGGGTTATTGATTGTGGACGATCAGCCATGATCACAATGAATGGCGGAGCTGGCTCGAAAGGCCGAATGGCCTCCTCCTGCACCTATTTTCTATGTTTCTCCATTTGTATGTTTCTAAACTAAACTAAACTACACAAAACTGAAATATCTATCTTTTCTTGTCTACAACAAAAGAACTGCTCATATCTCCAATTTCTACAGACTTAATAAGTGGAATGGGCTCAAGGAAAACAAAGAACATACATAAAGTTTATAACAATGCCGCAATTTCTCCTTGGCTGCTTGTTGAAGAGTAGAGAGCCCGGAGTAATTGTCAAGGAATTGCAAGGGTGTTCCCTGAGACAGGGCCCCTTTCACCAGCACCTCAGTGGGACATGAGGGCATCAATGAACTATCTGGTTGGGCCAGGCAGAGACCCCTAGAACACAGCAATGGGACACATTCCCACACTCACCTATCTGTCCTGGGCCTCCTTCGCTGTCAGAGTGAGGTCCAGCGGAAATTGGAGGAAGTGCACCTCATACTTTGCTTGGGCAGTTCACAACCCAATGGTATGAATATTGACTTCTCTAACCAAGTAAATCTTGCATCCCCTCTCTCTCTCCATTTCTCCCCCACCCAAGTTGTACCAGCTTCAAAGTCATCTTGTTGTGTCTCATTGTCTGTATTCGTTCTCACCTAGCCCACAGCTAACAATGGCCTGTCTCCTTTATCGTCGTTACCTTTTGGAAATCCTTCATCCATTTGTTCTATATCTCTCGACATCACTGTCTCTCATTTCCCTTTCCCCTGACTCTCGGTTTGAAGAAGTGTCTCGACCCACAACGTCACCTGTTCCTTTTCTCCAGAGATGCCGTTTGTCCCACTGAGTTTTTCCAGATTTTTGTGTCTCTCTTTAACAGAAGTGGGACCAACACACTTGGACCGGGCACTAAAAGAGAAGCCATTGCACTTGTTTTAAGCAGCCCTTCCCAGGAGTAGACTAACACTGCTGCACGTAGTAAGGGTGGCACGGTGGCGCAGCGGTAGAGTTGCTGTTTTATAGCGCCAAAGACCTGGGTTCAATCCTGGCTACGGGTGCTGTCTGTACGGAGTTTGTACGTTCTCCCCGTGACTTGCGTGGGTTTTCTCCCAGATCTTCGGTTTCCTCCCACACTCCAAAGACGTACAGGTTTGTAAGTTAATTGCCTTGGTATAAAGTGTAATTTGTCCGTAGTGTAGTGTAGGATAGTGTTAATGTGTGGGGATCGCTGGTCTGTGCAGACTCAGTGGGCCGAAGGGCCTGTTTCCGAGTTGTATCTCTAAACTAAACTTAAAAATCTAAGTCTGGTCTTCATGGTTCTCTTCCACGGCAACTACTCTTGATTCTTGTTTCCTCTCTCACAATCAATGCCATCTTCCAATCATTGCCAGGCTTTATAATTGCAGGTAGCTGAGATGTTTCTGGTACTAATGTGCAGCGACATGGTGAGGAGTTGTTGTCTCATGGTGCCAGAGGCCCAGGTTCAATCCTGTCCTTGGGTGCTGTCTGTGTGGAGTTTGCACGTTCTCCCTGTGACCTCATGGGTTTCCTCTGGGTGCTCTGGTTTTCTTCCACTCTCCAAAGACATGCAGGTTTGTGTGTTACTTGGTTTAGTATAAATGTAAAAATCCCTAGTGTGTGTAGGAAAGCGTTAGTCTGTGGGGATCGCTGGTCAGTGCCAACCTGGTGGGCCGAAGGGCCTGTTTCTGCGCTGTATCTTGACTAAATTCCCACCTCTCAAAGATGCGTGGGTTTGTATATTAATTGCCCCTATGTTAATTGCCCCTCGTGTATCGGGAGTGGATGTGAAAGTGGGATAACATAGAACTAGTGTTAACGGGTGACCAATGTTCACTGTGGACACGGTGGGCCAAAGGGCTTGTTTCCACACTGTATCTCTAAAGCTAATGCCGTGACATTCAACTTTGGCAGCGGTCTAGGGAATATCTCTCAACGTCCTGGAGGATCAGAAGGAGAGAACGTTTTTTCACCATGTACACAGGGTGAGACGTGCCTCATTGCAAGGGAGCATTGCTCGTAGATATTGGACCTTCTTGGGCGTTTGATGCTAATAAATTGGTTTCCTTTTTCCCTGCTTTGTTTGTGGATAATTTATCACAAGTGGGGGAGGTTTGAAGTGTCAGGGCAGACAGACACTGCTGGCCCCACAGAACTAGAGCACAGAGACTATTGGCCCCACAGAACTAGAGCACAGAGACTATTGGCCCCACAGAGGTAGAGCACAGAGACTATTGGCCCCACAGAACTAGAGCACGGAGACTATTGGCCCCACAGAACTAGAGCACAGAGACTGCTGGCCCCACAGAGGTAGAGCACAGAGACTATTGGCCCCACAGAGGTAGAGCACAGAGACTATTGGCCCCACAGAACTAGAGCACAGAGACTATTGGCCCCACAGAACTAGAGCACAGAGACTATTGGCCCCACAGAACTAGAGCACAGAGACTATTGGCCCCACAGAACTAGAGCACAGAGACTATTGGCCCCACAGAGGTAGAGCACAGAGACTATTGGCCCCACAGAACTAGAGCACAGAGACTATTGGCCCCACAGAACTAGAGCACAGAGACTATTGGCCCCACAGAACTAGAGCACAGAGACTATTGGCCCCACAGAACTAGAGCACAGAGACTATTGGCCCCACAGAACTAGAGCACAGAGACTCCTGGCCCCACAGAGATAGAGCACGGCTTCCAGAACTCTGCAAACTTTCCTCTGAGCTCTTCCTGCTTCCGGTTTGGGCAAGTGCATGAGTGTTTATATCAGGGTTAGATGGTTGCTAAATTCCCATAATTCTAACATCAACATTTGGGTGGTGCAGTGGTAAAATAGCTGTCTCACAGCGCCAGAGACCCGGGTTCGATCCTAACTACAGGTGCTGTCTGTGTGGAGTTTATATGTTCTTCCCGTGACCTGTGTGGGTTTTCCCCGGGTGCTCCGGTTTCCTCCCACACTCCAAAGACATGCAGGTTTATAGGTTAATTGGCTCGGTAAAATTGTAAATTGTCCCTAGTGTATGTAGGGTAGTATTAATATGCGGGGATCGCTGGTCGACACGGACTCAGTGGGCCGAAGGGCCTGTTTCCACGCTGTATCGCTAAACCCGAAACAGTTTTTGTATCGTTTCGTATCGATTACGTAACGCAACATAATTCATAAGAAAAGTTGAATTTACACATGGTCAATCTGCAACACTTGCATTGCAAGCAGCAGTCAAGAGAATATTAATGAATTATATTTTGTTTCATGTTCAGTCAATGGAAATTCCTCAGACTTGCCTCTAAATCTCAGCTGGTTTCTTTCCTGGTTACACTTGCCCAAACTGTTACAAAGCTATAAATCATTCCCAGCTACCTTGATGTGGCACATCAGCAACCTAACTGTACAGACCATTTATAGCCCACACACAACAGGCCACTGTAATGTCGCGGCTGCTACAGAGAACAGTTTCTTTTTCTATTGGAAGTTTAGTTTAGTTTAGAGATACAGCGCGGAAACAGACCCTTCGGCCCATCGAGCCCACACCGACCAGCGATCTCCGCACACTAACACTGCCCCCAACACACAAGGGACAATTTACAATTTTACAGAAGCCAATTAGCCTACAAATCTGTACGTCTTTGTGGGAGGAATGTGGGAGGAAACCCTGGGAAAATCTACATGGGTCACAGGGAGAACGTACAAACAACGTTCAGACAGCACCCGTAGTCAGGATTGAACCCGGGTCTCTGGCGCTGTAAGGCGGCAACTCTACCACTGCCACATTCAACGAGCAATGGCTCCTTCACTGCCCCACAGTGGCAGCCTGGTGCAGTGGAACCTTCACCACTGGCCCAGTGTGGGGACATTGCGACCACCACTGGCCCAGTGTGGGGACAGTGAGACTACCACTGGCCCAGTGTGGGGGACAATGACCTTCACCACTGGTCCAGTGTGGGGAACAGTGACCATCACTGCTGGCCTGGTGTGGGGGCAGTGACCTTCACCACTCGCCCAGTGTGGGGGACAGTGACCATCACCGCTGGCCTGGTGTGGGGGCAGTGACCTTCATCACTGGCCCAATGTGGGGACAGTGAGACCACCACTGGCCCAGTGTGGGAGACAATGACCTTCACCACTGGTCCAGTGTGGGGAACAGTGACCTTCACCACTGGTCCAGTGCTGGGACAGTGTGACCATCACCACTGGCCAGTGTGGGGGACAGTGACCGTCACCGCTGGCCTGGTGTGGGGGCAGTGACCTTCACCACTGGCCCAGTGTGGGGACAGTGAGACCACCACTGGCCCAGTGTGGGAGACAATGACCTTCACCACTGGTCCAGTGTGGGGAACAGTGACCTTCACCACTGGTCCAGTGCCAGGACAATGTGACCACCACCACTGGCCAGTGTGGGGGACAGTGACCATCACCGCTGGCCTAGTGTGGGGGCAGTGACCTTCACCACTGGCCCAGTGTGGGGACAGTGAGACCACCACTGGTCCAGTGTGGGAGACAGTGACCTTTTCCACTGGTCCAGTGCTGGGACAGTGTGACCACCACCACTGGCCAGTGTGGGGGACAGTAAACCGTCACCACTGGCCCAATGTGGGGACAGTGTGACCGTCACCACTGGCCAGTGAGGGGGCAGTGACCCTCACCACTGGCCCAGTTTTGTGGCAGTGACCATTAGCACTGGCCCAGTGTGGGGGACAGTGAGACCACCACTGGCCCAGTGGGGGACAGTGACCGTCACCACTGGCCCAGTGTGGGGACAGTGAGACTCTCACCACTGGCTCAGTGTGGGGACTGTGTGACCACCACTAGCCCAGTGTGGGGACAGTGAGACCATCACCACTGGCCCACTGTGGGGGCATGGAACTTCACCACTGGCCCAGTGTGGCGGACAGTGAGACTATCACTGACCCAGTGTGGGAGTGTGTGTATTTGTGTATTTCTGTGTGTGTGTGTGTGTGTGTGTGTGTGTGTGTGTGTGTGTGTGTGTGTGCGCTCGTGTGTGTGTGTGTGTGTGTGTGTGTGTGTGTGTGTGTGTGTGTGTGCACGTGCTTGCGTGTGCACACGTGTGTGTGTGTCTATTCCAAGTGCTGTGAATGAGATGGGTTTCTGTGAGTGGCAGCAGACTGACCTGAATGTGCAGTGGTGCGCTGCGACTTTGCTCCAAGGCATTGTAGCACATTACTGCCGCACTCACTCCCCTCCCTCTCCCCTCTCCCCTCTCCCCCACTCCCCTCTCCCCCACCCCCTCCCCGCAACCTTCAGGCAACGCTTCAGCATTTTCATCACAACAACAATCACCTTATAACACACACTGATGTACAGAAAGTCAATCAGTACAGCTTAAAAAATCTAAACAGTTAGCTTCCATAAATCATCAGATGTGTTCCTCAGGCATGTGGTATTAATATGAGATTGAACAAGCGAGGCAGGCATTTTCCTTCCCTTTCTCCAGTATCAAAGTGTCAAAGATTGGTGCATTCCAACTCAGCGCGCCGTTCCCTGGTTTTAGTTATCCATTCCACCTGGAAGTTTGAGGTGTTTCAGCATTGAAGTGATGGACATAAATACATCAAAAATGCATCTGCTGCTCAGTAAAATGAGAGGATTGTAAAAGGCTGGCTCTAAAATAAAGTTATTAACCGGAGGCTTGGCGGGAGATGGAAAATGACATCTCAAATTAAGCCGTGCAGGGATCAAAGCAGAAGGGGGGGAGCATTGCTTTAATACAGGTACACCTTCCCTTCCAACCAAGCCTTTTCATTCCTGACTCTACCTCCTTTGGTTCTCAGTACTGAGCCCTTGCACAAACAGGCAGCTCTGCATCATTCTCAGATTTCCGAAGGAGATTTCTTTAATTGCTACAGTTGCTGCCTGTTGTATGATCCTGTGCCTTGCCTTGCTATACACTTTCCTCTTTGTTACTTGCCCAATGCCTTTGAATCCTTCAGGCAGCTGAGTCTGTATCGAGGGGGGCAACATAACATCACCTCACTCATCAAAGCAATGTTGGTGTATTGATTACCACCTTATTTCTCTTGGCCACTGTACTAACCTCAGTGAAATCACGCAGACATCAATATTAAGCTGACTGTAAGTTCATGAGTTCGTAAGAGACAGGAGCAGAATTAGGCCATTCGGCCCATCAAGTCTACTCTGCCATTCAATCATGGCTGATCTATCTCTCCCTCCTAACCCCATTCTGCCTTCTCCCCATAACCCCTGACACCTGTACTAATCAAGAATCTATCTTTCTCTGCCTTAAACATAACCATTGACTTGGCCTCCACAACCTTCTGTGGCAATGAATTCCACAGATTCACCACCCGCAGACTAAATAAATTCCTCCTCATCTCCTTCCTAAAGGAACGTCCTTTAATTCAGAGGCTGTGACCTCTAGTCCTCGACACTCCCACTAGTGGAAACATCCTCTCCACATCCACTCTATCCAGGCCTACATGGGAATAAATCCAGTGGAATGGAACTTTAATCAGGAAATAAGAAAGTGTGCAATGTGAAGGATGGAACAATGTGGAGTTTGACTTTGTGTAATGTAAGGTAAAATAATACCAACAACAACAAAAATACAGTTATGAATATCTTGTTCCCTTTAGCGCTCTGCCCAAATGCTAACACAGCAACATCCAGAACATAGACACCAATGCTGGAGTAACTCAGCAGGTCAGGCAGCAACTCTGGAGACAAGGAAAAGGTGACGTTTCAGGTCAAGACCCTTCTTCAGACTGAGAGTCAGGGGAAAGATGAAATATACAGATATATGGAACAAATGAGTGAAAGATATGCAAAAAAGTAATAAAGGAAAGCGGCCATTGTTAGCTGTGGGCTAGGTGAAAACGAGTTACAGACAATGAGATCTAGCATACCTAGGCTCACCTACCCCACAACTAACAATGGCCTGTTTCCTTTACTTTTTTGCATATTTATCGAAGCCAATTAAGCTACAAACCTGCACGTCTTTGAAGTGTAGGAGGAAACTGGAGCACCTGATGAAAACTCACGCGGTCACAGGGAGAATGTACAAACTCTGTAAGACACCACCCGTAGTCAGGGTCGAACCCAGGTCTCTGGCGCTGTAAGGCAGTAACTCTACCGCTGCACCACCCTGGCAACATCCTCGTAAATCTTCTCTGCACCCTCACGCGTTTACAGATACCATTGCTTGGGATTCCTTCACTCCAGCATGAGCAACATAAGTTCATACATTGTAAGAGTCTAGTGGCACAAGTTGGGCTGAAGGGCCTGTTCCACACTGTATCACTCTATGAGTCTATGAATCTTATATAGTGGAGGAGGTAACTGCGGTTGCAAGTTTTCACTGAGGGTAGACACAAAATGCTGGAGAAACAACAGGACATGCAGCATCTCTTGAGAGAAGGAATGGGTGATGTTTCTTTAGACTCAAGAGGGTTTCCATACAGTATGAGCCAATGCCAGCACCTCGCCAGTGTGAGGCGTATCTACGGAAATAGCGCCCATGGCAAGCACTGAAACTGCACCCCTGTCCAAACATCTGGCACAGACCAGGTCCTGGGCGTGCGTGGGGATATAGTTTAGAGATACAGCGCGGAAACAGGCCTTTTCAGCCCACCGGGTCCGCACCGACCAGCGATCCCCGCACATTAACACTGTCACTATCCTACACACACTAGGGACAATTTATACATTTACCAAGCCAATTAACCAACATACCTGCACGTCTTTGGAGTCATAGAGTCATAGAGTCATAGAGTCCTACAGCACGGAAAGAGGCCCTTCAGCCCATCGTATCCGCGCCGCCCGTTACCAAACACAGTCTAATTTTAATCCCATTTTCCCGCATTTGGACCGTAGCCCTGAATGTTGTAGCATTTCAAGTGCCCATCCAAATGCCTGTTAAACGTTGTGAGTGTTCCCGCCTCCACCACCACCCCAGGCAGTGAGTTCCAGACTCCAACCACCCTCTGGGTGAAAAAGTTCTTTCTCACATCCCCCCGAAACCTCCCTCCCCTTACCCTGTATCTATGTCCCCTCGTTGTTGAACCTTCCACCAGTGGAAGAAGTTCCCCGCCATCTACATTATCTATGCCCCTCATGATCTTGTACACCTCGATCATGTCCCCTCTCAGCCTTCTCTGCTCCAGGGAAAACAACCCCAGTCTGCTCAGTCTCTCCTCATAGCCGAGGCCCTTCAACCCTGTCAGCATCCTGGTGAATCTCCTCTGCACCTTCTCCAAAGCTATCACATCCTTTCTATAATGTGGTGACCAGAACTGTACACAATACTCCAGCTGTGGCCTCACCAGTGTGGGAGGAAACTGAAGATCTCGGAGAAAACCCACGCAGGTCACGGGGAGAACGTACAAACTCCGTACAGATAGTGCCCGTAGTCGGGATTGAACCCAGGTCTCTGGCGCTGCATTCGCTGTAAGGCAGCAACTCTACCGCTGCCCCACAGGTCGTACAGGTGCTACTGGTCCACTGCCGATTTCCTGGCAACCGGTGGTCCAGCCCCACACCCCCCCCCCCTTTAATCCGGACAGAGAGCACACTTGAAATCCCTCCCTGGAAGTCCTCCCCCCCCCCACCCCCAAAAACGTTGTGCCCAAGCATGGTGAGGCGGCCGATCTCGACCTGTACTGGACAAGCTAGAAGCAGGAAAAATGTTCCCAATGTTGGGCGAGTCCAGAACCAGGGGCCACAGTCTAAGAATAAAGGGGAGGCCATTTAAAACAGAGGTGAGAAGAAACTTTTACACCCAGAGAGTTGTGAATTTGTGGGATTCTCTGCCACAGAGGGCAGTGGAGGCCGAATCACTGGATGGATTTAAGAGAGAGTTAGATAGAGCTCTAGGGGCTAGTGGAATCAACGGACATGGGGAGAAGGCAGGCACGGATTACTGATTGTGGATGATCGGCCATGATCACAATGAATGGCGGTGCTGGCTCGAAGGGCCGAATGGCCTCCTCCTGCACCTATTTTCTATGTTTCTATGTTTCTATGACTTCATCGGGGTTTCCGTGCCAATCAGCGGGTCGAATTTGCTCCCTGCGGCTGGGGCTCTGGAACTCTGGCCCAGCCGGAGCCGGCAGATCTGTCTCCTTAGCCGACCTCTGAGGCCGGCTTTACAGGTCAGACCGTGACCTCTGTTGGTCCGACAAAACGGATAATTTGGCAAGGCTCTGGAACCAATGGTGCCAGGAAATCTGTGGTGGGCCTGTACTCCAACAACAGCCTAGACCAGAGGTGATCTGCTAGCCTTTGAAAATCAGTGGTAGGCCTGTACTCCAACAACAGCCTAGATCAGAGGTTCCAACAACAGCCTAGACCAGAGGTGATCTGCTAGCCTTTGAAAAGTCTATATGTGTATAACTGTGGAGTGGAACAAAACCTCCAGTTACAAAGCACCATTTAATATTTTACTATGTCTTGCGTAAAGGGTTAATGGTATCACAGATCAGTTGGACTAAGGCACTCATTATCGGCAGCATAGTGGTGGAGCTACTGCCTTACAATCCTGACTACCGGTGCTGTCTGTACGGAGTTTGTACGTTCTCCCCGTGACCTGCGTGGGTTTTCACCGGGTGCTCCGGTTTCCTCCCACATACCAAAGGCGTACAGGTTTGTAGGTTAATTGGCTTGGTATTAAATGTAAAATTGTCCCTTGTGTCACTGGCGCCCTGCTTCAAGTGGCGCCCAGGGCACGTGCCACACGTGCCATATCCTAGATACGCCACTGATGCCAGGCCAAGCCTGTGGCTGCAGTGTGCCTGCACCTTGATGATGCTGCTGGCCAGGAACCTGAAGCAGACACTTGCCCACAGCAACACACAGAGCAGCTTCTGCAGCTCGCTGGCACCTGAGCCCAGAGGGGAGAGATCAGCTCCCACACGCCCCGTTAGCTGCTCGTGCATCCGGAAAGTTCCAGGCTTGATTTGGAGTTTCTGCTCCCTCCGCTGAACGCAGCGTGGAAAGCAACAGAAAGATCATTGATGTCTGCACCCAGCACGCAGTCTCAGTTTATTGTCATGTGCGGTGAACAGCTTTTATTGCGTGTTAACCAGGCAGCAACGCCAGAAACTGCAGCGAAATGTGGTCCCAGCCCAGACCATCACACAAACCAACCTCCCTCTCACTGCCTCCATCTACACCTCACGCTGCCTCGGCAAGGCCAGCAGCCCAGACCATCACACAATCCAACCTCCCTCTCACTGCCTCCATCTACACCTCACGCTGCCTCGGCAAGGCCAGCAGCCCAGACCATCACACAATCCAACCTCCCTCTCACTGCCTCCATCTACACCTCACGCTGCCTCGGCAAGGCCAGCAGCCCAGACCATCACACAATCCAACCTCCCTCTCACTGCCTCCATCTACACCTCACGCTGCCTCGGCAAGGCCAGCAGCCCAGACCATCACACAATCCAACCTCCCTCTCACTGCCTCCATCTACACCTCACGCTGCCTCGGCAAGGCCAGCAGCCCAGACCATCACACAATCCAACCTCCCTCTCACTGCCTCCATCTACACCTCACGCTGCCTCGGCAAGGCCAGCAGCCCAGACCATCACACAAACCAACCTCCCTTCCACCGACTCCATCTACACCTCACGCTGCCTCGGCAAGGCCAGCAGCCCAGACCATCACACAAACCAACCTCCCTCTCACTGCCTCCATCTACACCTCACGCTGCCTCGGCAAGGCCAGCAGCCCAGACCATCACACAAACCAACCTCCCTCTCACTGCCTCCATCTACACCTCACGCTGCCTCGGCAAGGCCAGCAGCCCAGACCATCACACAAACCAACCTCCCTCTCACTGCCTCCATCTACACCTCACGCTGCCTCGGCAAGGCCAGCAGCCCAGACCATCACACAAACCAACCTCCCTCTCACTGCCTCCATCTACACCTCATGCTGCCTCGGCAAGGCCAGCAGCATCATCAAGGACCAGTCTCACTCCCTCTTCTCCCCTCTCCCATCGAGCAAAAGGTACAGAAGTGTGATACCACACACCTCCAGATTCAGGGACAGTTTCTCCCCAGCTGTTATCAGGCAACTGAACCATCCTGCCACAACCAGAGAGCAGTGCTGAACTACTTCTACCTCATTGGTGACCCTCGGACTATCCTTGATCGGACTTTGCTGGCTTTACCTTGCACTAAACGTTATTCCCTTATCATGTATCTGTACACTGTAAATGGCGCGATTGTAATCACATATTGTCTTTTTGCTGACCGGTTAGCACGCAACAAAAGCTTTTCACTGTACCTCGGTACATGTGACAATAAACTACACTGAACTGAAAGACAATACATGATTGCAATTGAGCCATTTACAGTGTATAGAAAGATATATGATAGGAATAACATTTAGTGCAAGGTGAAGCCAGCAAAGTCTGATCAAAGATAGTCCAAGGGCCACCAATGAAGTTGATAGTAGTTCAGGACTGCTCTGGTAGGATGGTTCAGTTGCCTGATAACAGCTGGGAAGAACAGGCGAATAGGAAGGCTGTCATTGTGATTGTGGTATTTATCCCATACTCGTTGTATTGGTAGCCGAGCTCCTGGTCACTCCGTGTTTTTGTCATGCACACGTATGTGGCCAGGACTTGATGTCAGGGGACCCTCAATGGCCCCTGGCACTGGTCAGCATTGGCACTGTTGTGTTGTGCTAGCCAAGACCCCTGTACACAGTGGACCATGGGCTGCATATGCATCAGTCATCCATTCACAAACTTATTAGAGTGGTACAGAAGACATATGCTGCACTTGCCTTCATTGGTCAAGTCAGGAGGTCATGATGCAGCAGGTCATGGTAGGACTTTGGCTCATAAGGTCATAAGTGAGAGGAGCAGAATAGGCCATTCGGCCCATCAAGCCTACATGGCCATTCAATCATGGCTGATCTATCTCTCCCTCCTAACCCCATTCTCCTGCCTTCTCCCCACAACCCTTGACACCCGTACTAATCAAGAATCTGTGTATCTCTGCCTTTAAAAAATCCATTGACTTTGCCTCCACAGCCTTCAGTGGCAAAGAATTCCACAGATTCACCAGCCTCTGACAAAATAAATTCCTCCTCATCTCCTTCCTAAAGGAAAATCCTTTTATTCTGAGGCTATGACCTCTAGTTCATACGGCACGTTCGACGGCACGGTGGCGCAGCGGTAGAGTTGCTGCCTTACAGCGAATGCAGCGCCGGAGACCCAGGTTCGATCCCGACTACGGGCACTGTCTGTACGGAGTTTGTACGTTCTCCCCGTGACCTGCGTGGGTTTTCTCCGAGATCTTCGGTTTCCTCCCACACCCCAAAGACGTACAGGTTTGTAGGTTAATTAGCTGGGCAAATGTAAAAATTGTCCCTAGTGTGTGTAGGATAGTGTTAGTGTGCGGGGATCGCTGGGCGGCGCAGACCCGGAGGGCCGAAGGGCCTGTTTCTGCGCTGTATCTCTAAATTTAAATCTAAAATCTAGTTCTGGACTCTCCTACTAGTGGAATCATCCTCTCCACATCCACCTTAACCAGGCCTTTCACTATTCTGTATGTTTCAATGAGGTTGGGCTGCATTGGCTGTATTACCAGTATTGCGTGCAGTTCTGGGCGCCCAATTACAGGAAGGATGTGGGAGCTTTGGAGAGGGTGCAGAGAAGGTTTACCAGAATGATGTCTGGATTAGTGGCTGTCAGCTACAGGGAGAGCTTGGACAGACTATTTTCCCTGGAACATCAGATGTTGAGGGAAGACCAAATAGAAGTGTATAAAATGATGAGAGGCATCGATAGGGTGGACAGAGAGGCGTAGATAGGGTGGACAGAGAGGCATCGATAGGGTGGACAGAGAGGCATCGATAGGGTGGACAGAGAGGCATCGATAGGGTGGACAGAGAGGCATCGATAGGGTGGACAGAGAGGCGTAGATAGGGTGGACAGAGAGGCATCGATAGGGTGGACAGAGAGGCGTAGATAGGGTGGACAGAGAGGCGTAGATAGGGTGGACAGAGAGGCATCGATAGGGTGGACAGAGAGGCATCGATAGGGTGGACAGAGAGGCATAGATAGGGTGGACAGAGAGGCATCGATAGGGTGGACAGAGAGGCATCGATAGGGTGGACAGAGAGGCATCGATAGGGTGGACAGAGAGGCATCGATAGGGTGGACAGAGAGGCGTAGATAGGGTGGACAGTCAGAACTTTCACCCAGGGTGTAAATATCAAATAATACAGGGGGTAGCTGTAAGGTGAGGGGGGGGGGGGGGGAAGTTTAAAGCAGATGTGTGAGGCAGGATCTTTACATGGAGGCAGGTGGGTGCGTTGAACATGTTGCTGGGTTGGTGGTGGAGGCAGATACAGTTGTGGTGATGAACGGGCTTTTACATTAGCACCTGGATATACAGGGAATGCAGGATTGTGGCTCACGTGCAGGCAGACAAGATATCATATTCGACACAGATATTGTGGGCCGAAGGGCCTGTTCCAGTGCTGTAATGTTTTATGTTCTGTGTTATTACACAGCACATAATCCAGAAACATAACAACATTTGCTGACAAGCTTCACAATAACGATGTTGCAGCTTATTGCTTTTCCCAAATAAACATCACTCCCCACAGAATAGACACAGAGTGCTGGAGTAACTCAGCGGGTCAGGCAGCATCTCTGGAGAACATGGATAGGTGACATTTCGGGTCAGGGCCCATCTTCATGGCACAGACTCCAATAACACCAGGATGAAAAGGTGTTGCAGTTCTATGAATAATTATTTAACTGGAATACCAAGAAAGTTTGCTAACATTGCACCTTAGTATGTAGAAACAAAGAACTGCAGTCTGAAGAATGGCCCCAACTGGATACATCAGTGATCTCTGGATAGAAGAAATGGGTGATGTTTTGGCTCGAGACCCTTCTTCAAACTGAGAGTCAGGAGAGAGGGAGTTTAGAGATATGGAAGAGGTAAGGTGTGAAAACAACAGATCAAAGGGGGTGAAATTCATGGAAAATGTAGAAAAGATCATTGTTAGCTGGGGGTAATTGACAACGAGGTATACAAAGATAAAATTTAATCAGGAGGACAGTCAGACTGGTCGGAGAACTAGGATGGGGGAGAGATGGAGAGAGAGAATGAAAGCAAGGGTTACTTGAAGTTAAAGAAATCAAAATTTGTACTGCTGGATTGTCAGCTGCCCAAGCACAAATGACAAGTATAGCTGGCCTTCAATGGGGAACCCGGTTGATTGCAATATTAAGATGTGGGAGGAAACCGAAGATCTCAGAGAAAACCCATGTGGTCACGGGGAGAACTTAGAAACTCCATACAGACAGCACCCATAGTTGGGATTGAACCCAGATCTCTGGTGCTGCAAGGCAGCAACTCTACCGCTGCGCCACCGTGCCACCCAATTCACTCGGTATAACATGCTCAAACTAACTCATTACTCACCAATATTGTTCCTACAAGGTGCCGCTCGGTGCCAGAACTAGAGGTGTCGAACGTAATTCAGTGTAGTTTATTGTCACGTGTACCGAGGTACAGTGAAAAGCTTTTGTTGTGTGCTAACCAGTCAGTGGAAAGACAATACATGATTACAATCGCAACATTTACAGTGTATAGATACATGACAAGGGAATAACGTTTAGTGCAAGGTAAAGACAGCAAAGTCCGATCATGTCTAGTCGGAGGGTCACCGATGTGGTAGATGGTAGTTCATCACTGCTCGAGTTGCGGTAGGGCACGTGTGGGTGTTGAAACAGTTCAGTGGCAAGTTGCCAGCAGTCTGCGTGTGAGGGAATGGTGAGGTGTGCTGAGTCCCGGAGGTTGTGTAGATAATCTGCATTCTTCATTCAATTGTTAATGCCCACGGCCACAGCTTCAAGAGGAAGCACTGAGGAATTTCCCATTGCTGCCCCGACATGTTTAGAGATGAAAGAAAAGCCAAAGACAGCCACAAAATGCTGGAGTAACTCAGCGGGACAGGCAGCATCTCTAGAGAGAAGGAATGGGTGACGTTTCGGCTCGAGATAATTCTTCAAACCTGAAGAAGCCTGATTTACTCCAGCATTTTATGTCTATCTTCGGTATAAACCAGCATCTGCAGTTCCTTCCTACACTAAAAAATAGTAGCTTGTGCAATATATTTTCATCTTGGACAGAGTTCAATCAGATTGCAACACATGATGCATGTGCACTCCTAGATCCCTCTGCTCTACAACACATGATGCATGTGCACTCCTAGATCCCTCTGCTCCACAACACACATGATGCATGTGCACTCCTAGATCCCTCTGCTCTACAACACATGATGCATGTGCACTCCTAGATCCCTCTGCTCCACAACATAGAAACATAGAAACATAGAAACATAGAAACATAGAAAATAGGTGCAGGAGTAGGCCATTCGGCCCTTCGAGCCTGCACCGCCATTCAATATGATCATGGCTGATCATCCAGCTCAGTAACCTGTACCTGCCTTCTCTCCATACCCCCTGATCCCTTTAGCAAAAAGGGACACATCTAACTCCCTCTTAAATATAGCCAATGAACTGGCCTCAACTCCCTTCTGTGGCAGAGAATTCCACAGATTCACCACTCTCTGTGTGAAGAAATGTTTTCTCATCTCGGTCCTAAAAGACTTCCCCCTTATCCTTAAGCTGTGACCCCTGGTTCTGGACTCCCCCAACATCGGGAACAATCTTCCCGCATCTAGCCTCTCCAACCCCTTAAGAATTTTATATGTTTCTATAAGATCCCTCCTCAGTCTTCTAAATTCCAGCGAGTATAAGCCAAGTCTACCCAGTCTTTCTTCATATGAAAGTCCCGCCATCCCAGGGATCAATCTAGTGAACCTTCTCTGTACTCCCTGTAAGGCAAGAACGTCTTTCCTCAGATTAGGAGACCAAAACTGCACACAATACTCCAGGTGCGGTCTCACCAAGGCCCTGTACAACTGCAGTAGAACCTCCCTGCTCCTAAACTCAAATCCTCTTGCTATGAATGCCAACATACCATTCGCTTTCTTCACTGCCTGCTGCACCTGCACTTCTTTCAATGACTGGTGCACCATAACACCCAGGTCACGTTGCATCTGCCCTTCTCCTAATCGTTCACCATTCAGGTAATACTCTGCTTTCCTGTTCTTGCCGCCAGAGTGGATAACCTCACATTTATCCACATTATATTGCATCTGCCATGCATTTGCCCACTCGCCTAATCTATCCAAGTCACTCTGCAGCCTCCTAGCATCCTCCTCGCAGCTAACACTGCCACCCAGCTTCGTGTCATCCGCAAACTTAGAGATGTTGCATTCAATTCCCTCATCCAAATCATTAATATACACTGTAAATAACTGGGGTCCCAGCACTGAGCCTTGCGGTACCCCACTAGTCACTGCCAGCCATTCCGAAAAGGACCCGTTTATTCCTACTCTTTGCTTCCTGTCCACCAACCAATTTTCTATCCACCTCAAAACTGAACCCTCAATACCGTGTGCTTTAAGTTTGTACTGAAAGTCCAGATATAACACATCGACTGGTTCTCCCTTATCCACTCTACTAGTTACATCCTCGAAAAATTCATGATGCATGTGCACTCCTAGATCCCTCTGCTCTACAACACAGGATGCATGTGCACTCCTAGATCCCTCTGCTCTACAACTCTGGGAATAACTGTGCATTGTTCCCTGAAGGTGGAATCTCATGTGGATAGGGTGGTGAAGAAGGCGTTTGGTATGCTTGCCTTTATAAATCAGAGCATCGAGTATAGAAGTTGGGATGTAATGTTGAAATTGTACAGGGCATTGGTGAGGCCGAATCTGGAGTATGGTGTGCAGTTCTGGTCGCCAAATTATAGGAAGGATGTCGACAAAATGGAGAGGGTACAGAGGAGATTTACTAGAATGTTGCCTGGGTTTCAGCACTTAGGCTACAGAGAGAGGTTGAACAGGTTGGGTCTTTATTCTTTGGAGCGTAGAAGGTTGAGGGGGGACTTGATAGAGGTTTTTAAAATTTTGAGAGGGACGGACAGAGTTGACGTGGGTAGGCTTTTCCCTTTGAGAGTTGGGAAGATTCCAACACGGGGACATAGCTTCAGAATTGAGGGACAAAGGTTTAGGGGTAACATAAGGGGGAACTTCTTTACTCAGAGGGTTGTGGCTGTATGGAATGGGCTTCCAGTGGAAGTGGTGGAGGCAGGCTCGATTTTATTATTTAAGAGTAAATTGGATAGGTATATGGATAGGAGGGGATTGGAGGGTTATGGTCTGAGTGCAGGTAGATGAGACTAGGTCAGGGAGAAAGGTCGGCGTGGACTGGTAGGGCCGGACAGGCCTGTTTCCATGCTGTAGTTGTTATATATTGTTATATTGTTATAACACATGATGCATGTGCACTCCTAGATCCCTCTGCTCTACACACATGATGCATGTGCACTCCTAGATCTCTCTGCACTACAACACTCCTCTGAGGCCCGCCATTCACTGTGCAACATTTCCTCCCAACTTCTATACACAATTGAATGATGAGTTGTTGCAAAATAGCCTGAAGAGGGCCTCAACCCGAAACGTCACCCATTCCTCCTCTCCAGAGATGTTGCCTGTCCCGCTGAGTTACTCCAGCATTTTGTGTCTAACTCTGACTGATGGGCTAGGCGTTAGTTTAATTTTGGAAAGAGCTGTGAGCAGACATCCGTTACTGAAGATAATACCACATCACAGACAGGTGCACCACAGAAGGCAGAAAGGGGAAGTAGCACGACAGATTGATGCAAGGAAATGTTCGACAAACATGAGCCAACACGTCCCCTTGGGACTCATGGCGGTAGTGAACCACATGATATGCAAAGTGTACACATGAGCGAATTCAATGGTTCATTGAGCCACAAATTGGTGATATTCAGACCAGAAGTATAGACTGCAGATGTGGCAATTCAGAGAAAGGTTAGTACATACCGATGATGAGATACTAGACTTCAGTGATACAGTGCAGAAACAGGCCCTTCGGCCCACCTAGACTGCACCGACCAGCGATCACCCCGACCTACAATCTACCTTGTAGTATGGCATTGTGGGAATTACAGAGACATGGCTGCCGAAAGGTCAGGTCTGGGAACTGAATATTCAGGGCTATACGTCCTATAGAAAGGACAGGCAGGTGGGCAGAGGAGGTGGGGTAGCTCTGTTGGTGAGGGATGGAATTCAGTCCCTTGCGAGAGGTGACATAGGGACTGACGATGTAGAGTCACTGTGGATAGAGTTGAGCAATTGTAAAGGTAAGAGGACACTAATGGGAGTTATCTACAGGCCCCCAAACAGTAGCCCGGGTGTAGGGTGTAAGTTGCTGCAGGTGTTAAAACTGGCATGTAACAAAGGTAATGCCACTGTGGTGATGGGGGATTTCAATATGCAGGTAGACTGGGAAAATCAGGTTGATTCTGGACCCCAAGAAAGAGAGTTTGTAGAGTGCCTCTGAGATGGATTCTTAGAGCAGCTTATACAAGAGCCTACCAGAGGGAAGGCAATTCTGGATTTAGTGTTGTCCAATGAACCAGATTTAATAAGGGAACTCAAGGAAAAGAAGGTAGTGAACATAATATGATTAGTTTTAATCTGCAATTTGAGAGGGAGAAGGTTAAATCAGAAGTGTCAGTGTTGCAGTTGAACAAAGAGGCATATGAAGGCATGAGAGAGGAGCTGGCCAAGGTTGACTGGAAAGGGATCATAGCAGGAATGACAGTGGAACAGCAATGGCAGGAATTTATGGGCATAATCCAGTAGATGCAAGATCATTTCATTCCAAAGAGGAAGAAAGATTCTAAGGGGAGTTAGAGGCAACCATGGCTGATAAGGGCAGTTAGAGATGGAATAAAATGAAAAGAAAAGATGTATAACACAGCAAAGAGTAGCGGGAAGCCAGAGGATTGGGAAACTTTCAAAGGACAACAGAAGGTAGCAAAAAGGGCAATGCGGGCTGAAACGATGAGGTACGAAGCAAAGCTGGCCAAGAATATAAAGAAGGATAGTAAAAGCTTCTTTAGGTATATTAAGAGAAAAAGATTAGTAAAGACAGATGTGGGTCCCTTGAAGGCAGAAATGGGTGAAATTATTATGGGCAACAAGGAAATGGCAGAAGAGTTGAACAGGTACTTCTGATCTGTCTTCACTAAGGAAGACACAAACAATCTCCCAGATGTACTGGAGGACAGAGGATCAAGGGAGACAAAGGAACTGGAAGAAATTTGCATTAAGCGAGAAATAGTATTGGGTAGACTGATGGGACTGAAGGTTGATAAATCCACAGGGCCTGATGGTCTGCATCCCAGGGTACTCAAGGAGGTGGCTCTAGAAATCGTGGACGCATTGGTGATCATTTTCCAATGTTCAATAGATTCGGGATCATTTCCTGTGGATTGGAGGATAGCTAATGTTATTCCACTTTTCAAGAAAGGAGTGAGAGAGAAAACGGGGAATTATCGACCAGTTAGCCTGACATCGGTGGTGGGGAAGATGCTGGAGTCAATTATTAAAGAGGTAATAACGACGCATTTGGATAGCAGTAAAAGGATTGGTCCAAGTCAGTATGGATTTATGAAAGGGAAATCATGCTTGACTAATCTTCTGGAATTTTCTGAGGATGTGACAAATAAAATGGATGAAGGTGAGCCAGTGGATGTAGTGTATCTAGACTTTCAGAAAGCCTTTGATAAAGTCCCACACGGGAAGTTGGTGAGCAAAAATAGACCACATGACATTAGGGGTAGGGTATTGACATGGATAGAGAATTGGTTGGCAGACAGGAAACAAAGAGTAAGAATAAGGGGTTTAGAACGGAGATGAGGAACAACTTTTTCAGTCAGAGAGTTGTAAATCTGTGGAATTCTCTGGATGCTTTCAAGAGAGAGCTAGATAGAGCTCTTAAAGATAGCGGAGTCAGGGGGTATGGGGAGAAGGCAGGAACGGGGTACTGATTGAGAATGATCAGCCATGATCACATTGAATTGTGGTGCTGGCTCGAAGGGCCAAATAGCCTACTCCTGCACCTATTGTCTATTGTCTATTGCCTAATAAACGGATCCTTTTCAGAATGGCAGGCAGTGGAGAGTGGAGTGCCGCAAGGTTCGATGCTGGGGCTGCAACTATTTACAATATATATTAATGATTTGCATGATGGAATTAGAAATAACGCTAGCAAGTTTGCAGATGACACACAGCTGAGTGGCAGTGTGAACTGCAAGGAGGGTTTTAAGAGGTTGTAGAGTGACTTGGACAGGTTGAGTGAGTGGGCAGATGCATGGCAGATGCAGTATAATGTAAATAAACGTGAGGTTATCCACTTTAGCGGCAAAAATAAGGAGGCAGATTATTATCTAAATGGTGTCAGATTAGGTAAAGGGGAAGTGCAACGAGACCTTGTTGTCCTTGTACACCAGTCACTGAAAGTAAGCGTGCAGGTACAGCAGGCAGTGAAGAAAGCTAATGGCATGTTGGTCTTCATAACGAGAGGATTTGAGTGTAGGAGCCAGGAAGTCCTTCTGCAGTTGTATGGGCCCCTGGTGAGACCACATCTGGAGTATTGTGTGCAGTTTTGGTCTCCTAATTTGAGGAAGGACGTCCTTGCTATTGAGGCAGTGCAGCGTAAGTTCACAAGGTTAATCCCTGGGATGGAGGGACTGTCATATGAAGAAAGATTGGAAAGAAATGAGCTTGTATTCACTGGAGTTTAGAAGGATGAGAGGGGATCTTATAGAGACGTATAAAATTATGAAAGGACTGGACAAGCTAGATGCAGGACAAATGTTCCCAATGTTGGGGGAGTCCAGAACCAGGGGCCACAGTCTAAGAAGAAAGGCGAGGCTATTTAAAACTGAGGTGAGAAAAAACATTTTCACCCAGAGAGTTGTGAATTTGTGGAATTATCTACCACAGAGGGCAGTGGAGGCCAATTCACTGGATGAATTTAAAAGAGAGTTAGATAGAGCTCTAGGGGTTAGTGGAATCTAGGGATATGGGGAGAAGGCAGGCACAGGCTACTGATTGTGGATGATCAGACATGATCACTATGAATGGCGGTGCTGGCTCGAAGGGCCAAATGGCCTCCTCCTTCACCTATTTTCCATGTTTCTATGTTTCTATGTTTCTATGTTTCTATGTTACCTCATTGGTGACCTTTGGACTATCCTTGATTGGACTTTGCTGGCTTTACCTTGCACTAAACGTTATTCCCTTGTTATGTGTCTGTACACAGTGAATGGTTCGATTGTAATCATGTGTTGCCTTTCCATTGACTGGATAGTACGACACAAAAGCTTTGGGACCTGGTGCTTGGGGGGAGAGTGAAGAGGGTTCTGGCGAGGGGGTTGGGGAGCACCTATAGCCATGTGCAATGGCAGGCAGAAGATAAGACTGTACTAAGAACTTTTGAAACTTTGTTGGAGCCAGAAACATCACAACTCTTTGCGTTCTGCCTTGGTGAGGTCAGCTGAATGACTGTACCAGATTTAGTTTAGTTTAGTTTTGGGGTACAGCGCGGAAACAAGCCCTTCAGCCCACCGTGTCCGCACTGACCAGAGATCCCCGCACATTAACACTAACATTACTGACAATTTTTACATTTCTACCAAGTCAATTAACCTACAAACATGTACGTCCTTGGAGTGTGGTAGGAAACGCAGATTTCGGAGAAAACCCTTGCACCTCACGGGGAGAACGTACAAACTCCATACAGACAGCCCCCATAGTCAGGATGGAACCCAGGTCTCTGATGCTGTAAGCACTGTATGGCAGTAGTTCAACCTCTACGCCACCGTGCCACCCTTAAATTGTAAAAGATTGTGTGGAAAAACAAAGAATTCCACTGTACTGAGGTACATGTGACAACGAGGTATGATTGAATCATTGAATCAAGTATTGTTCTAAGGAAGGGCACTCTCTCAAGCCTAAGACATGAATCAGTGGTGGCCATTGACTGATTCATCCATTCCCATCCTGATCAATCTCCTTGAACTGTCTATTGTGGGCTTTATATCTGTTCTCTCCAGACAGATGAACATAGTCATAGTGGAAATGCAGTTAGGAATCTGTGTAATTATATTGGGACTTGTTCTGGCAAGGATTTCAGTTTCCTGTGCTGTACTTGTTGGCTGTAATGTTTTATGGAGATAAGATCAGATGGTTTGAGTGTAGAGGAACAGTGGAAACCAATGCACAAATTGCTGATGATTTGTGGGATTAATTTTCACATTCCACTGGATGATGAGACAAAGTGCCAGTAATAAAACAAGACAGACACTGTAAATCAATTGTAAATGAGCTGTGGAAAGGAAAAGAGTGGTGGCTCGGGAGAGAGAGGGAGGGAGAAACAGACAGGCACAGAGAGAGGCAGAGAGAGGCAGAGAGAAAGAGACAGAAAGTGAAACAGACAGAGACAGATAGAAATAGAGAGAGAGAGCTAGAAAGAGAGAGAGAGAGAGAGAGACAGACAGACAGAGATAGAGACAGAAACAGAATGAGAGATAGTGACAGGGAGAGGAGAGAGAGACAGAGGAACAGTGAGAGATAGTGACAGAGACAGATAGAAATATAGAGAGAGAGCGCAACAGAGACAGAGAGAAACATAGAGAGAGAGAGTGTGTGTGTGTGAGAGAGAGAAAGAGAGAGAGAGAGAGAGAGAGAGAGAGAGAGAGAGAGAGAGAGAGAGAGAGAGAGAGAGAGAGAGAGAGAGAGAGAGAGAGAGAGAGAGAGAGAGAGAGAGAGAGAGAGAGAGACTATAACATGTTGCAGTGGCTGAATACATCAATGATTTCCTGTTCCTTCTTATTTCCTGTCCATGCTATTACAAGCACCATTTAATTCCCAGCCAAAGACAATCCCCTTTATTTTTGCCTGTAATCTGTTTCGATTATATTGTAGGACAGCTCACGAGGAAGTTATATTAAGATAGTAATTGCTTTGTTTATGGCATTCAGTACCAATTGATGGGACTGGTTTAAAAAAAGATTATGCCTGTTTGGAGTTGCCTTTAGATCCATGCCTTAATCCACAACAGAAAACGTCTTAATATTAAATTAAAATGTTAATAATTCTCCAGATTTTTGACTGCGATTTGAATGGTTTTCAAAAGATTAAAATTGACATAAATTACTTCTGCATAAAGCTCTTTGCTCCCGCGGTACAAATCAGTGTTTATTGTGCCTAGTGGAGGCAAGGAAAGAGCATTGACAGATTGTAGAATGTGTAGAAAGGAACTGCAGATGCTGGTTTATACCAAAGATAGAAACAAAGTGCTGGAGTAACTCAGCGGAACAGGCAGCATCTCTGGAGAGAAGGAATGGGTGACGGTTTGAGTCTGAAGAAGGGTTCCAACTCGAAACATCACCCATCCTTTTTCTGCAGAGATGCTGTCCAAAAGTATTTTAATGTTGTTATGGTACCTGCCACAACTACCTCCTCTGGCAACATCATACCTCAATAGTGTTTAATTGTGTGGGAAGGAACTGCAGATGCTGGTTTACACCAAAGATAAACACAAAATGCTGGAGTAACGCAGCATCTTTGGAGAAAAGGAATAGGAGGAATAGGTTTCAGGTCGAGACCCTTCTTCAGACTGGATGTTTAATTGTCGTCTGTACTGATAATGGAACACGACATTCTTACGTGCAGCAGCATAACAGGCTGGTACCACAATTGACATAAATAATATATAATAAACAAGGTTCAATAAATCAATAACCCCAGTACTAACGCATGGCCAACAGACCAGAATACAAGGAAACAGGAAAACCAAAGCCATAGGAAACCCTTGATGTGTCGGAAGGAACTGCAGATGCTGGTTAAAATTGAAGATAGACAGAAAAAGCTGGAGTAACTCAGCGATCAGGCAGCATCTCTGGAGAGAAGGAATGGGTGACGTTCTGGGTCTAGACCCTTCCTCAGACGCACCAAGTCTTGCTCAGAAATACTGGCAGGCAAAAATGTCAAGTGTCCACCCAAAGAGCAAGGAAGCACGTTCTGTAAAACCGTAGACGTTGTTGTGTTGTGCCGCAGTCTGCAGCATCTCTAGAGTGGAGATCAGGTGATGGTCCATAGCCTTGCCTGGCACCACTCCCAACACACTGATGCTTACGTACCGAGGCTCAGCACAAGAGGCACAGCACTGCTGATTGGGAACAAGCAAGATTGTGTCGTCAACATTCCTGGCACTCTGTGTGGAAAACAACTGCAGATGCCAGCTTACACCGAAGATAGACACAAAGTGCTGGAGTAACTCAGCGGTTCAGGCAGCATCTCTGGAGAAAGTCTGTGGAAGGGTCCTGCCCCAAAACGTCACCTATCCATGTTCTCCAGAGATGCTGCCTGACCCACTGAGTTACTCCAGCACTCTGTGAAATGTCACCTATCCATGTTCTCCAGAGATGCTGCCTGACCCGCTGAGTTGCTCCAGCACTCTGTGTCTATTCCTGGCACTTTGTCTATTTGGCTGGGAGAGAATAAATCCAATGTATTGAATTAATGTTGAAGATGGAAATAATTATTCAATCCAAATTAGCATAATTCTTAACTACTTTTTTGCTGATTTAAATATTGAATAAATCCTTGTAGTTGTTCTTTGTATTGGAATTCATTAACTAAAACCTCCTCTGTAATTGTTTCTGAATTAGCACATTTGTACTCAATGCTGGAAAATGAGCTAACATTTTGAAATAATAATTTTTTTCTGCATGTGCATACAGTAAGATGATTCTATGTCAAACATATTTGCTATTTGGAGGATCACCGTATGACTTTTTATTCATCAAACTTCAATTTCCTTAAATGTAATAGAATGTTATCTCAAATGGAATTGTTGTTTCATTATGTTTATATCCCATTAAAAACAACTATCTATTATACAACGTTAACAACAGATGTTAGATATTTAGTTGAGTTTGGTTTAGAGATAAGCAGGGAACAGGCTCTTCGGCCTACTGAGTTCGCACCGACCAGTGATCCCTGCGCACCAACACTATCCTGCACACAGTCGGGACAATGTTCATTTATACCAAGCCAATTAACCTACAAACCTGTACGTTTTGGGAGTGTGGGAGGATACCGAAGATCTCGGAGAAAACCCAGATGGTCACGGGGAAAACGTACAAACTCCACACAGACAAGCACGCATAATCAGGATCGAACCCGGGTCTCTGGAGCTGTAAGGCAGCAGCTCTACCACTACGCCACCGTGCTTCTTCCAGTAGATTGCTTAGACATGTTAGATTCTCATCATCCACCTTTGACATCATTGCCCTGTTGTACTGACCGGTTGTGACAAGGCATGGTTCGGCAATTCCCATGCCCAGGAACGAAGGAGACTACAGAGAGTGGTGGACACTGCCTGGTGCATGACAGCTACTGACCTCCCCACCATCGAATGGATCTGCAGGAGGGGCTGCCTCAAAAAGGCATCCAGCAATATCAGAAACACCACCCTGGCCACACTCTCACTGACACACACCACCCTGGCCACACTCTCACTGACCCACACTCTCACTGACCCACACTCTCACTGACCCACACTCTCACTGACCCACACCACCCTGGCCACACTCTCACTGACCCACACCACCCTGGCCACACTCTCACTGACCCACACCACCCTGGCCACACTCTCACTGACCCACACTCTCACTGACCCACACTCTCACTGACCCACACTCTCACTGACCCACACCACCCTGGCCACACTCTTACTGACCCACACCACCCTGGCCACACTCTCACTGACCCACACTCTCACTGACCCACACTCTCACTGACCCACACCACCCTGGCCACACTCTCACTGACCCACACCACCCTGGCCACACTCTCACTGACCCACACCACCCTGGCCACACTCTCACTGACCCACACCACCCTGGCCACACTCTCACTGACCCACACCACCCTGGCCACACTCTCACTGACCCACACCACCCTGGCCACACTCTCACTGACCCACACCACCCTGGCCACACTCTCACTGACCCACATACTCACTGACCCACACCACCCTGGCCACACTCTCACTGACCCACACCACCCTGGCCACACTCTCACTGACCCACACCACCCTGGCCACACTCTTACTGACCCACACCACCCTGGCCACACTCTCACTGACCCACACCACCCTGGCCACACTCTCACTGACCCACACCACCCTGGCCACACTCTCACTGACCCACACTCTCACTGACCCACACTCTCACTGACCCACACCACCCTGGCCACACTCTCACTGACCCACACCACCCTGGCCACACTCTCACTGACCCACACACTCACTGACCCACACCACCCTGGCCACACTCTCACTGACCCACACCACCCTGGCCACAATCTCACTGACCCACACCACCCTGGCCACACTCTCACTGACCCACACCACCCTGGCCACACTCTCACTGACCCACACTCTCACTGACCCACACCACCCTGGCCACACTCTCACTGACCCACACTCACTGACCCACACTCTCACTGACCCACACCACCCTGGCCACACTCTCACTGACCCACACCACCCTGGCCACACACTCACTGACCCACACTACCCTGGACACACTCTCACTGACCCACACTCTCACTGACCCACACCACCCTGACCCACACCACCCTGGCCACACTCTCACTGACCCACACTACCCTGGACACTCTCACTGACCCACACTACCCTGGCCACATTCTCACTGACCCACACCACCCGGGCCACACTCTCACTGACTCACACCACCCTGGCCACACTCTCACTGACCCACACCACCCTGGCCACACTCTCACTGACCCACACCACCCTGGCCACACTCTCATCTCGCTGCTACCATCAGGAAGAAGGTACAGGAGCCTCAAAACCATGACCTCCAGAAGAAGTGTCTTGACCCGAGACGTCACCCATTCCTTCCCTCCTGAGATGCTGCCTGACCCGATGAGTTACTCCAGCATTTTGTGTCTACCTTCAATTTGAACCAGCATCTGCAGATATTTTCCCCCACCTCCAGGTTCAAGAACAGCCTCTTCCCAGCAACCATGCTGTTGAACATTGCACAATACTAGCCACCCACTGTAATCTTTAATTGTGTCTTTTGTTGCACTACAGAATTTGGTTTTACCCTTTAAAAAGTTACCAAGTATTATGATTATTAATTAATTGTAGTATTGATTGTTATATATTATCTGTGTGTTGTGGCATTAATGAGCCCATAATGTTGTGGCATGTATAAATGTCGGTTCCCTTGTCGATACAGATGACAATCAAATACTCCTCAAATACTCTTCACTGTTGATGGATTTGTTAATCACAGTTCATTTATCTTTTGCAATAAGTATATCTGGTTATAGCTAAGTGGCACTAATATACTGTGGGAAATGTTAGTTTAGTTTTAGTGATACAGTGCAGAAGCAGGCCCTTCGGCCCACCGAGTCCGCACCGACTAGCGATCCCTGCACATTAACACTATCCTACACACACAAGGGACAATTTACATTTATACCAAGCCGATTAAGCTACAAACCTCTGTGGGAGGAAACTGAAGATCTCTGAGAAAACCCATGTAGTCACGGGGAGAACGTACAAACTCTGTACAGCTAGCACCCGTAGTCAGGATGGAACCTGTGTCTCTGGCATTGCGCCCTTGTGCCACACTTTATCAATCCTTTTGCAAACATAACATGCAGTGAACAGGCACGCCGTATTGCTATAATTTAATTATGGTCTTCCTATAAACTATAATTGTTGACAGTCATCCAATCCAATAAAGTTCATAAGTTCATGTCACAAGAGAAGCAGTAGGCCATTTGGCCTATCGTGTCTACTATACCATTCAAGCATGGCTGGTCTATCTTTCCCTCTCAACCACATTCTCCTGCCTTCTGCCCGTGACCTTTGACACACTTACTCATCAAGAATCTGTTAATCTCTGGTTTAAAAATACCCACTGAAGGCCTCCACAGCTGTCTGTGGCAATGAATTCCACAGATTCACCACCCTCTGACGACAGGAAATCCTCCTGTACTTCCTAAAGGGATGTCCTTTAATTCTGAGGCTGTGACCTCTAGTCCTAGACTCTCCCACTAGTGGAAACATCCTCTCCACACCCGCTCTATCCAGGCCGCTCACTATTCGGTGCATTTCATGAGGGGGGACCTGTACATTCGGTAAGGGTCCCCCCTCATCCTTCTACAGGCCCATCAAACGCTCATCATGCTTTATAGTTTAAGAAAGTTGTGTTAAATCCAAGTATGAAGTTGTAATTTGAGCCCAGCCTCCCTTGTTGGTTTTACTAAAGATAGTACAGATTGTACCTGGTGTGGTTTTCATGCTGGTCACTTGTGTTTGGCGTGTGACATGTTTAACATGCATTTTGGGAGTTAGCCATGATGAGTCAGTGGTGCAGCCATGTCTGTGAGGCAGAACGTCCTGGATGGAGTCTTGACCAACGAATCAAACAAGGGAGAGCCCAGAAACCATGTCTCATCCCCACCCTGGATAAATATGGACAAACATGAAGGAAGGACGCCAAAAGAAATCAACATCCTTGGTTCTGGAATGTAAAGAGTTTCCTCAGTGGAAAGTGTGGTGAGTCTGCACACTGACGGTGGTGTGGTTTGGAAAGTCAGCCTCTTGTTCAGAAGGACTTGTCATTAAACCGTGGGCCATAAGAGGAGCCAGATGGGATCAGACAGACCTCAACAATTCTGGAGTTGATCCACCCGAAACGTCACCCATTCCTTCTCTGCAGAGATGCTGCCTGTCCCGCTGAGTTACTCCAGCATTGTGTGGCTATCTTCAAATTGAGGACTGTTTGCTTTGGCGAGAGATCTTGACTAAGGCATCTTGACTTGAACATCGACTTCTCCAACTTTAGGTAGTTCCTCTGTCCCTCTCTTCCCCTCCTCCTTCCCAGATCTCCCTCTATCTTCCTGTCTCCACCTATATCCTTCCTTTGTCCCGCCCCCCTGACATCAGTCTGAAGAAGGGTCTCGACCCGAAACGTCACCCATTCCTTCTCTCCCGAGATGCTGCCCGACCTGCTGAGTTACTCCAGCATTTTGTGAATAAATACCTTCGATTTGTACCAGCATCTGCAGTTATTTTCTTATATTGACTAAAGCTAATGCTTTTTGCTTTGATGTTGGGAAGTGAATGGGCGAATTGGGGAAGGGGTTAATTCAGGACAAGGTTCAAGGTTCAAGGTTCAAGGTTTGTTTATTGTCACATGTACCAATTAAGGTACAGTGAAATTCAGATTGCCATACAGTCACACCAATAAAGAGCAACAAGAGACCCAAATAAAATGTTAACATGAACACCCACCACAGCGACTGCCCCACATTCCTCACTGTGATGGAAGGCAAAAAAAGTTCAATCTCCTTCCCTTCTTTGTTCTCCCACGGTTGGGGCACTCGAACCTTCCGTTGTCAGGGCGATCATGGCTCCCACAACCGGCAGTCGAGCCCTCCGCATCGGGGCGATCAAACTCCCACATCGGGGGATCTCAGCTCCCTACACTGGGCAATCAGACCCTGGGTCGGGGCTGGTCGAACCCCCTGCGGCTTGGAGCTTCCCGACATCAGTCTCTACCCGAGACTGCGAGCTCCTCGATGTTGAAATCCGTAGGCCACGGTTGGAGCATCGATCCCAGGCAAGGGATCGCAGGCTCCGATGGCAAGTCCACGGCCCTGCGGTGGGGCTCAAAGTCAGCCCCGAGCAAGGCCGCCAGCTCCATGATGTTAGGCCGCAGAGAAAACAGAGATACGATCCGGAAAACAATCGCATCTCCGGCAAGGTAAGATATTGAAAAAAGTTTCCCCCTCCCCCCTCCCCCACCCCCACATAAAACAAACTAGAGAACACTAAAACATACTCTTTAACACGTACTTAAAATAACAAAACCGAAGAAAGGACAGGCAGACTGTCGGCGAGACTGCCATTGCTTCGTACGTGGCAGATCAGGTCTTGCTGATTTGATCATGTTTTGAAGGAGGTGATGAAGGAGAGGTGGGCAGTGGAATGTAGTAAGGCAGTTAATAAAGTCCCCCATGGAAGGCTAATGTAATAATACTGTTTAAAAATTCATGACATTTCTGAGGATTTGACAAGTAAAATGGATGAAGGAGAGCCAGTGGATGTGGTGTATCTGGACTTTTAGAAAGCCTTTGATAAGGTCCCACTCAGGAGATTAGTGGGCAAAATTAGAGCACATGGTATTTGGGGGTAGGGTATTGACATGGGTAGAGAATTGGTTGTCAGACAGAAAACAAAGAGTAGGAATAAATGGGTCCCTGTCAGAATGGCAGGCAGTAGCGAGTGGAGTGCCGCAAGGCTCGGTGCTGGGGCCGCAACTATTTACAATATATATTAATGATTTAGATGATAGAATTTAAAGTAACACCAGCAAATTTGCAGATGACACAAAGCTGGGTGGCAGTGTGAACTGTGAAGAGGATGCTAGGAGGTTGTTGGGTGACTTGGACAGGTTGAGTGAGTGGGCAGATGCGTGGCAGATGCAGTAGATAAATGTGAGGTTATCCACTTTGGTCGCAAGAACAAGGAGGCAGATTATTATCTAAATGGTGTCAGGTTAGGTAAAGGGGAAGTGCAGTGAGTCCTGGGTGTCCTTGTACACCAGTCACTGAAAGTTGGCGTGCAGGTACAGCAGGCAGTGAAGAAAGCTAATGGCATGTTGGCCTTCATAACAAGAGGATTTGAAGTAAAGGAGTAAAGAGGTCCTTCTGCAGTTGTACAGGGCTCTGGTGAGACCACATCTGGAGTATTATGTGTAGTTTTGGTCTCCTAATTTGAGGAAGGACATCCTTGCTATTGAAACAGTGCAGCGTAGGTTCACAAGGTTAATCAACAGGATGGCGGGACTGTCATATGAGGAAAGATTGGAAAGACTGGGCTTGTATTCACTGGAGTTTAGAAGGATGAGAGGGGATCTTATAGAAACGTATAAAATTATAAAAGAACTGGACAAGCTAGATGCAGGAAAAATGTGCCCAATGTTGGGGGAGTCCAGAACCAGGGGCCACAGTCTAAGAATAAAGGGGAGGCCATTTAAAACTGAGATGAGAAGCAACTTTTTCACCCAGAAAGTTGTGAATTTATGGAATTCTCTGCCACAGAGGGCAGTGGAGGCCAAATCACTGGATGAACTTAAAGAGAATTAGATAGAGCTCTCGGAGCTAGCGGAATCAAGGGATATGGGGAGAAGGCAGGAACAGGTTACTGATTGTGGATGATCAGCCATGATCACAATGAATGGCAGTGCTGGCTTGAAGGGCCAAATAGCCTCGTCCTGCACCTATTTTCTATGTTTCTATGAAATGTTAAGAACATGCTGTTCCATGCTCCAAGCCTATCTCTGCCAGCACAGAGCTGTATCAACTGCAAGCTACATAAACTGATGCACTTTCAGTCGAAAGCTTCCATTAACTTAATCCCATGGGTTTAACTAAACAACAATCTGAAATAGAATCCCGTGGCAGTTGGATGTTTAAAAGCTTTTTAATGTAAGGTTTAAAAGTGAGACCCAATCACACTGCATCGCAGTGTATTATTAATAACTAAACCTATTCAAGTCGAACTGGCAGAAGAGTCGACGAGAAATCTGAATAATTATAAAATATGTAATACTTTGCTCCATCTGTTGCAAGGACTTTGCACTGAGGTCATCACAGTAAGAATATCAACTGCTTTTTAATACAGCAAAAAAAAACATATTTGCTTACAAAGATCCTCCCCTCCCCCCCCCCCGCCTCCCCCCTTCCCCTCCCCCTCCCCCCTTCCCCTCCCCCTCCCCCCTTCCCCTCCCCCTCCCCCTTCCCCTGCCCCCTTCCCCTGCCCCCTTCCCCTTTTCCACTCCCCCCACTCCATCCTAATCAACCCCCCCCTGCCCATCCTCCCTCCCCTCCCTAGGAGATAGATTTAAACTTTAAAATGTGAATAACTTTAAAAATATAACATCGATTTCAAGAAACTTCTTCCATTAGTACCAAAGGGACGACGGTGAGTAAGGTGGGCCTAAAACTGTCGCGCTATCGTGTACCGTTTTGGCTGTAGTTCAGGAACAAACAAACAAACAAACAAACAAACAAACAAACGAGAGTTTAGTATATAGATGTTCAGTTCTGCGCACCATGTTATAGGACAGATGTTGTCAAGCTGGAAAGGGTGCAGAGAAGATTTACGTGATTACAATCGAGCTATTTACAGTGCGTGGATACATGATAAGGTAAAGACAGCAAAGTCTGATCAAGGATAGTCTGGGGGTCACCAATAAGGTAGACAGTAGTTCAACACTGCTGCCCCACGTGATGTCATTCCTGCACTGTCCCGCTTGCTTGCCTGTGCAGCGGCTCCATGTCTACTCCGGGCTGCTTCTTGCCTCACATCACCCTTGTATCCCGCGACACCCCCACTAAGTCACATTGCAAGCAGCAACCGTCTCATCATCTGTCATCTACCCCACTCGTCCTGCACTACACTGAGGGCCCAGTGCATGCCTTCACTGCATCAAAACTAGCCGCAATCTCCAGCAGTCCTTCCAGTCTCAGCGAGACCCACACAGCTAAATCTGTTCTGACAAAGACTTCGATCACAGACACCTTTAGTTGAGTTGAGAATCACAGCACAGAGACAGGCCCTTCTGCCCACCGAGTCCACGCCGACCACTAGGTCTAAATTATCCCACTCCTTATCCCAATTCACAGAGGCGTAGTAACCTACAAACTCGCACAGGGCATGTCTTTGGGATGTGGGAGGAAACCAAAGCACCCGAACGAAACCCACACAATCACAGGGAGGACGTACAAACTCCACACAGACAGCACTGAAGATCAGGATCGAAGCGGGGTCTCCAGCGCTGTGAGGCAACGTTTCTACCAGCTGTGCCTCCCAACTGATATGTTTACCACTATTATCTGAGGTGCTTTTCTTAATGATGTTTTTGATCCTTAAACGACACACACTCGTGGGGGAGCATGGGGTTCTTTCTGAATGAACCAGATCATGTTCAGCACCCACATTGTACAGATTTAACCATCTCCATCTGATACCAAGAGGTTTGTAGATTAAATTATTTACCAGTGATGAGAGACTGCTGTTTAGAGGATGCTGAAACTACGAGAAATTAGAATCACTATGTATTCAGGAGGCTAGTCCATTGATTCAAGAGCCAACAATCAAGAGTGTTTTATTGTCATATGTCCCAGATAGAACAATGACATTCCCGGACAATCCGGACCCAAGACTCTCGGACTATCCTTGATGGGACTTTGCTGGCTTTACCTTGCACTGAACGTTATTCCCTTATCATGTATCTACACACTGTAAATGGCTTGATTGTAATCATTTCGTTTTCCCAATGACCTCAGGACCATCCAGGAAAATGGGAGTTTCCTGGACAAGACTTACAGTGAGGTTGTCACATGGAGGATACAGGAAGAGCAAAGGTGGGTGACAACGAGGAAGAGAGGTAAACATGGAGTCCGGAGCCCCCAGGTACACCCTCGTGGGAGCGAGCCTGAAGAAGGGTCTCGACCCGAAACATCACCCATTCCTTCTCTCCTGAGATGCTGTCTGACCTGCTGAGTTACTCCAGCATTTTGTGAATAAATACCCTCGTGGCAGCTGTCGGAGCGGACGGCACGACAAGATTGAGTGGTCGCCAGGGCTGTGATTCCAACCCTGGTGCCGAGGCTCAACGGGGAAGAGTGACGTCAGGCAGAGCCATAGTGGTGGGAGACTCCATCGTCAGAGGTGCGGACAGGAGATTGTGCGGCAGCAGGCGAGACTCCAGGATGGTGTGTTGCCTCCCTGGTGCCAGGGTCCAGCAGGTCTCGGAGCGGCTGCACGACATCCTCAAGAGTGAGGGGGAGCAGCCAGAGGTTGTTGTGCACGTTGGCACCAATGATAGAGGTAGGAAGAGGAAGGAGGTTCTGCAACACAAGTTTAGGTTATTGGATAGAAGACTGAAAAGCAGGACCTGCAGGGTAGTGATCTCAGGATTGCTTCCAGTACCTCGTGCTGGTGAAGGTAAGAGCGGGCAGATACGGGAAATGAATGTGTGGCTGAGGGGTTGGTGCAGGGGGCAGGGATTTGCATTTCTGGATCATTGGGATCTCTTCTGGGGCAGGGGTGACCTGTATAAAAGGGACAGATTACCCTTTTACCGTCCACCTAACCTGGAGGGGGAACCAACATCCTAGTGGGAAGGTTTGCTAATGCTACACGGGAGGGTTTAAACTAAATTGGCAAGGGCGTGGGATCTCGTGCAGGACAGAGGCACGTGAGAGGCTAGAGGATGCTATGGAGGGTGGTGCAGGAAAGGTTAGTGGCCAGAATAGGCAGGTGAAAGGCCTACTCTTTGTTTCCTGCCTGCCAACCAATTATTTATCCACCCTACCCCCAATACCATTTGCTCTAATTTTAGTCACCAATCTCCCATGTGGGACCTTATCAAAGGCTTTCTGAAAGTCTAGATACACTACATCCACTGGCTCCCCTTGTCACATCCTCAAAAGATTCCGGAGGATTAGTCAAGCAGGATTTCCCTTTCATAAATCCATGCTGACTTGGACCATTCCTTTTACTGCTATCCAAATGCGCCGTTATTACCTCTTTAATAATTGACTCCAGCATCTTCCCCACCACCGATGTCAGGCTAACTGGTCTGTAATTCCCCGTTTTCTCTCTCGGTCCTTTTTTGTAAAGTGGGATAACATTAGCTATCCACCAATCCGCAGGAACTGATCCTGAATCTGTTGAACATTGGAAAATGCTCACCAATGCGTCCACAATTTCTAGAGCCACCTCCTTGAGTACTCTGGGATGCAGACCATCAGGCCCAGGGGATTTATCAGCCTTCAGTCCCATCAGTCTACCCAATACTATTTCTCGCCTAATGCAAATTTCTTTCAGTTCCTCTGTCTCCCTAGATATTCTGTCCACTAGTACATCTGGGAGATTGTTTGTGTCTTCCTTAGTGAAGCGGAAGTGGCGGCGCCTAACGGCTGCGGCTCGCTAGCAGTCTGTTCGTCTTTTTTCCTTTTTTTTTTGTTGTGTGTCGGTGTTGGGATGTTTTTTTGTTTTTTTGGTTGTGTATGTGTGGGGGGTGGTGGTGTGGGTGGGGGGGTGGCGGGGGTGGGGGGGGTGGGGGAAACCTTTCTCTTTTAGGTCTCTTCCTCACGGCGCGGGGTGCGGCTCGGCCACTGGACTTAACATCGCTGGTGCGGCTCGGCCGCTGGACTTAACAGTGCCCGGTACGGCTCGGCCGCGGGGCCTAACATCGCTGGTGCGGCTCGGCCGCTGGACTTAACAGTGCCCGGGCCGCGGGGCCTAACATCGCCCGGCGCGGCTCGGCCGCGGGACTTTTCATCGCTGGTGCGGCTCGGCCGCTGGACTTAACATCGCCCGGTGCGGCTTGGCCGCGGGGCCTTCCATCGCCCGGTGCGGCTCGGCCGCGGGACTTTTCATCGCTGGTGCGGCTCGGCTGCGGGACTTTTCATCGCTGGTGCGGCTCGGCCGCTGGACTTAACATCGCCCGGTGCGGCTTGGCCGCGGGGCCTTCCATCGCCCGGTGCGGCTCGGCCGCGGGGCCTAACATCGCCCGGTGCGGCTCGGCCGCGGGACTTAGCTGCGCACGGCTCGGTCGCGGGGCCTTCCACCGCCCGGTTCGGCCGCGAGACGTTTCAGCGCCCGGTGCGACTCGGCCGCGGGGACTTCCATCCCCTTGCGGGGACTGTGCGGGTCGGTTGTGGACGAGCTGTCTGTCCGTGGGCGTGGGGAAGAGAGTGGAAGTTTTGTTGCCTCCATCACAGTGAGGGGGTGTTTGGAGTTACTGTGATGGACATTTGTGTGGGGGTCATGTGTCTTGTGTTCTTTTTTGTGTGTGACTGCTATGTAGTTTCGTTCGGTACCTTGGTACCGAATGACAAATAAAGCTCTGTTGAACTGTTGAACTGTTGTTGAACTGTTGAAGACAGATCCGAAGTACCTGTTCAACTCTTCCACCATTTCCTTGTCACCCATAATAATTTCACCCGTTTCTGTCTTCAAGGGACCCACATTTGTCTTTACTAATCTTTTTCTCAACATACCTAAAGAAGCTTTTACTGTCCTTCTTTATATTCTTGGCCAGCTTCCCCTCGTACCTCATCTTTTCAGCCCGCATTGCCCCTTTTGCTACCTTCTGTTGTCCTTTGAAAGTTTCCCAATCCTCTGGCTTCCCGCTACTCTTTGCTATGTTATACATCTTTTCTTCTAGTTTTATTCCATCCCTAACTTCCCTTGTCAGCCATGGTTGCCTCTTACTCCCCTTAGAATCTTTCTTCCTCTTTGGAATGAAATGATCCTGTGTCTTCCGGATTATGCCCAGAAATTCCTGCCATTGCTGTTCCACCGTCATTCCTTCCAGTCGACCTTGGCCAGCTCCTCTCTCATGCCTCCATAGTCCCCTTTGTTCAACTGCAACACTGACAATTCTGATTTAACCTTCCTCTCAAATTGCAGATTAAAACTAATCATATTATGATTACTACCTCCAAGCGGTTCCTTTACCTTGATTTCCCTTATCAAATCTGGTTCATTGGACAACACTAAATCCAGAATTGCCTTTTCTCTGGTAGGCTCCAGTACAAGCTGCTCTAAGAATCCATCTCTGCCTGATGTCACTTTGAAAACTTTCTTTCTAGGGGTCCAGAACCAACCTGATTTTCCCAGTCTACCTGCATATTGATATCCCCCATCACCACAGTGGCATTACCTTTGTTACAAAGTACAGAGAGATCCTTGATGAAAACCTGCTCCAGAGTGTTCTGGACCTCAGACTGGGGCAGAGGTTCACCTTCCAACAGGACAACGACCCTAAGCACACAGACAAGACAACGCAGGAGTGGCTTCGTGACAAGTCTGTGAATGTCCTTGAGTGGCCCAGCCAGAGCCCAGACTTGAACCCGATGGAACATCTCTGGAGGGACCTGAAAATAGCTGTGCATTGACGCTCCCCATCCAACCTGACAGAGCTTGAGAGGAACTGCAGAGAAGAATGGGAGAAATTACCCAAATACAGGTGTGCCAAGCTTGTAGCGTCATACCCAAGAAGACTTGAGGCTGTAATCGCTGCCAAAGGTGCCTCAACAAAGTACTGAGTAAAGGATCTGAATACTTATGTAAATGTGATATTTCAGTTATTTCTCTTTAACACCTGTTTTCGCTTTTTTACTATGGGGTATTGTGTGTAGATTTGTGATTAAAAAATTAATTTAATTCATTTTAAAATAAGGCTGTAACGTAACAAAATGTGGAAAAAGTGAAGTTGTTTCTGAATGCACTGTAGATAGATATAGATATACATACACACACACAGGCACACATATGTACACATACAAAATAAGCAAAGAATAATAGTGCAATAATAACAATGATATTCAATGTAGTTCAGAGTTTATTGTAGGTTGTAGTGTTTAATAGCGTGGTGGCTGTGGGAAAGAAGCTGTTCCTGAACCTGGACATTAGTTTCCAGGTCCATTGCCAGCTCCAGGATTGTGCAGTCAGCCTTTTTGTATTGGATTTGGAACCAAAAATGCCGTCATTTTCCCATCAAATTTCATAAAAAGAATGTAAATTTAATATCACATGGAATGGAATGTACTCACTGTGCCCGGAGTGCATTTTTAATCCAATGGCCTAGATTCTCTCAAATGTTATGTGCACAGTCAAATTGTATTATGTACAATATGTTGGACCCAACAAGTTCGCTGCAAGCAGACTTGAGGATGAGCGCTGATTATAAATAACTCTGAAGTAATGAGGACAGCGGCAGGAGAGGCATGGGCAAGCCTGGCAGGCACGCGGCAAGAGAGTTGATGTGCAATGAGCCACAGAGAGTTGATGTGCAAGTCAACATAGCACCTTACAAATCGCTGTCAATGACAGAGACTGCGGCAGCACTCACTGTGTTCTGGGGTGTGGGAGGGTGAGGACTTGGACCAGCAATATACAGCACCGGATTTAGTTTAGTTTAGTTTACAGATACAGTGTGGATACAGTCCCTTCAGCCCACCGAGTCCACGCCGACCAGCGATCCCCCCCATTAACACTATCCTACACACACTAGGGACGATTTACATTTATACCAAGCCAATTAACATACAAACCTGTACGTCTTTGGAGTGGGAGGAAACCGAAGATCTCGGAGAAAAGCAACACAGGTCATGGGCAGAACGTACAAACTCCGTACAGACAGCACCCGAGATCGGGATCAAAGCCGGATCACCGGTGCTGTAGGGCAGCAGCTCTACTGCTGCTCTACCGTGAGCCCAATTAGGGATATCAGCACAAGAAAGGCATGAAGGGACTGGGGCCCTTCCGGTAGGGACAGGTCCATCCGGTAGTGAAGCTGCCCCACTGTTGGGACTAGGGGAGTGACACTTCCTGCTGGGACTGTGGGGGTCTATGTGGACATCCGGCCCTCCTTACCCTCTCGTGACTGACAACCTTCTCCAGTTTGAATGGTCATGGCACAATGTTCCCCAAGGCTCATTTGTCAAGGAAGACTTTGGCACATTGCGTCATAGAGCTGCAGAGCACGGAAACAGGCCCTTCAGCCCAACCTACCCAGGCTGACCCATCTATACTCGTCCCACCTGCCTGCCCATTGCTCTATGTCCCTCTAAACCTTTCCCTTCCATGTACCTGTTCGAATTGTTCCTATTAAATCTTTGGTTCTTGATTCTCCTTCTCAAGGTAAAATACTCAGGTAAACCACCCTGTCTTTTCCCCTCATGATTTTATACACATCTATAAGATCACCACTCGGCCTATTGCACACTGAGAAATGAAGTCCTAGCCTGCTCGACATCTCCCTGTAGCTCAAGCCCTTGAGTCCCAGCAACATCCTCAAATGGTCCGTGAGTTTGTTGCTGTACAAGTAGTTGCAGTGCAATACCAGATCCTCTCCACACTGTAGACACAACTAGACACACCTGGCATCAAGGGTTGAGGTTTGTGTCATTCATGTGAGAGAGGTGGTACACTGGTGCAGCGGTAGACTTCCTCCCTTTAAGCACCAGAGATCCGAGTTCGATCCTGACTATGGGTGCTGTCTGTGCGGAGTTTGTACGTTCTCCGCATGACTTGCGTGGGCTTTCTCCGGGTGCTCCGGTTTCCTCCCACACTCCAAAGGCAATCAGGTTTGTAGGTTAATTGGCTTCAATTGGTGCGGACTCGGTGGGCCAATTAACCTACACACCTGTACGTCTTTGGGGTGTGGGAGGAAACCGAAGATCTCGGAGAAAACCCACGCAGGTCACGGTGAGAACGTACAAACTCCGTACAGACAGCAGTGGCGGAGCTAATGGGGGAGTGAGGGGAGTGACAGCATCCCTTCAGCACATGTTTGAAAAGTGGTGCCACTGGCCCCGCCTCCACTCGCCGCTGGCCCCGCCTCCCCGCGTCGCTGGCCCCGCCTCCCCTCGCCACTGGACCCGCCTCCCCTCTCCACTGGCCCCGCCTCCCCTCGCCGCTGGCCCTGACTCGCTGCTGGCCCCACCTCCCCTCACTGCTGGCCCCGCCTCCCCTCGCCACTGGCCCCGCCTCCCCTCGCCGCTGGCCCCGACTAGCTGCTGGCCCCACCTCCCCTCGCTGCTGGCCCTGACTCGCTGCTGGCCCCACCTCCCCTCACTGCTGGCCCCGCCTCCCCTCGCCACTGGCCCCGCCTCCCCTCGCCGCTGGCCCCGACTCGCTGCTGGCCCTACCTCCCCTCGCTGCTGGCCCCGACTCGCTGCTGGCCCCACCTCCCCTCACTGCTGGCCCCGCCTCCCCTCGCCACTGGCCCCGCCTCCCCTCGCCGCTGGCCCCGACTCGCTGCTGGCCCCACTCCCCTCGCTGCTGGCCCCGACTCGCTGCTGGCCCCACCTCCCCTCACTGCTGGCCCCGCCTCCCCTCGCCACTGGCCCCGCCTCCCCTCGCCGCTGGCCCCGACCTGCTGCTGGCCCTACCTCCCCTCGCTGCTGGCCCCGACTCGCTGCTGGCCCCACCTCCCGTTGCTGCTGGCCCCGCCTCCCCTCGCCACTGGCCCCGCCTCCCCTCGCCGCTGGCCCCGACTCGCCTTGCCCATGGGCTCGCCTCACTGCATAGTGAGAGGGGATGGGGTGTGCGGGAGGGGGGCAGTGGAGGGGGGGTCGGGAGGGGGGGTGGGGGTGGGAGGGGATTGGGGTGGGAGGGGGTGGGGGAGGATGGGAGGGGGAGGAGGGGAGGGGGAGTGGACGTGGGGGGGAAAGGTGGGAAAGGGAGGGTGGGAATGGGGGGAAAGGGGAGAGGGGGGAGGGCGGGAGTCGGGAGTGGGGGGAGGGCGGGAGTCGGGGGAAAGGGTGGAGGGGAGTAGGGGGGGGTCAGGAGTGGGGGTAGAGTGGGGGTGGGGGTAGTGGGAAAGAATGGGGGGGGACATGGACTGTTGTGATTTTCTGTTGAAGACCACTGAAAAGTGGCATTACGCAGCAGTTTAAATTTGTTTGGTATGTGGCATGGCATCTTTTTTATGTGCTCGCTCCCCCTAACTTTAGAACCTGGCTACACACTGACAAACAGCACTGGTAGTCAGGGTCGATCCAGGTTCTCTGGTGCTGGAAGGCAGTAGCTCTATTGTTGGGTCACCATAGCCCCTGCAGTGCCAGGCTCGATATCGCCAAGCTCCACATCATTCCATGGCCTACCGACGGGTGATCGTGCTTCCCCAGTGAATTCATTTCAATCATCAATTTATCCAGACTAACCTGGGAAAATATTCCAAGGTGTTCAAAAGTTCAGTTCAGTGTAGTTTATTGTCACGTGTACCGAGGTACAGTGAAAAGCTTTTGTTGCGTGCTAACCAGTCAGCGGAAAGACAATGCATGATTACAATCGAGTAATTTACAGTGTGTCGATACACGACAAGGGAATAATGTTTATTACAAGGTAGCAAAGTGCGATCAAGCACTATCCAAGAGTCACCAATGACGTAGATGGTAGTTCAGCACAGCTCTCTGGTTGTGGTGGGATGGTTCAGTTGCCTGATAACAGATGGGAAGAAACTGTCCCAGAATTTGGAGGTGTGCGTTATCACACTTTTATACCTTTTGCCCGATGGGAGAGGGGTGAAGAGGGAGTGGCCAGGGAGCGACTTATCCTTGATGATACTGCTGGCCTTGCCGAGGCAGCGTGAGGTATAAATGGAATCATGGAAGGGAGTAGTGTAGGAAGGAACTGCAGATCCTGGTTTACACCGAAGATAGACACAAAGTGCTGGAGTAACTCAGCGGGACAGGCGGCATCTCTGGAGAGAAGGAATGGGTGACGTTTCAGGTCGAGACCCTTCTTCAGACTGAGGAACTTAATCTAAGTCTCAGACTCAGTCTGAAGAAATGTCTCAACCCAAAACATCACCCTCCGCAACGGCCTGGTTTACTCATCCGGTCCCTCCCAAACCATCCCCTCCCCAGCTACCTTCCCCAGCAAAGGCAGGAGATGCAACACCTGTCCCTCTACCTCCTGCCTCGACTCTGTCCAGGAACCCCGACAGTCCTTTCAAGTGAGGCAGAGATTCACTTGTACCTCCTCCAACCTCATCTACTGTTTCCGCTGTTCCAGGTGTGGACTCCTGTATATCAGTGAGACCAAGCGCAGACTCACGATCGTGTCGCTGAACAACTCCGCTCAGTCCGCCTAAACCTACCTGATCTCCCGGTTGCTCAACACATTAACTCCCCATCCCATTCCCACACTGACCTTTCTGTCCTGGGCCTCCTCCACTGTCAGATTGAGGCCCAACGCAAATTGGAGGAACAGCACCTCATATTTTACTTGGGCAGTTTACACCCCAGAGGTGTGAATCTAACTTCAAGTAACCCCTGCATCCCCCTCTCTCTCCGTCCCTCCCCACCACAGTCGTCATACTAGTTTTACTGTCGTCCTGTTGTGTTTCATTGTCTGTATAACTTGTTATCACCTTCTCCACAGCAAACAATGAAGCATTGTGGGCTCCACCTTTCCTTGATCATCGTTACTTTTTACACATATTTCATTCATTTGTTCTACATCTCTGCATTTCCCCATCTTTTTCTCTCGTTTCCTTCTCCCCTGACTCTCAGTCTGAAGATGGGTCTAGACTCAAAGCCTCATCCATTCCTTCCATCCATAAAGGCTTCCTGTCCCACTCCAGCACTTTGTGTCCACCTTCCATTTAAACCAGCATCTGCAGTTCCTTCCTACACATGTATTACACAAGTAGTACGCCAGGAAATGATTCAGCACCAGTAAAATACATTTTTAAACCATAAACCATTTGTACCTTCAGTAAATGATGAAAACTCTATAATGCAAGCCAAGCTTTTAACGCCCAAACCTGAGTACTGACAGCATTTCCAAAATATTACACCCATCAAAATGAAGGTCCCTGCTTGCCAAAGCAGAGGCAGAACTCAAGCCAAATTATTAGCTCCACACTCTACTGGATGAACACCACCTCATATTTTGCTTGGGCAGCTTACAACCCAGTGGTATGAATTGACTTGTCTAACTTCAAGTAACCCTTGCTTTCCCTCTCTCTCTCTCTCTATCCCTCCCCTTCCCAGTTCTCCCACCAGTCTGACTGTCCCTGATGACATATTATTTCTGTTTGCTTTGTTGTCACCTTCTCCCAGTCAACAACGATCTATTCTACATTTTCCTTGAACTGCATCCCCTTTGCGGTCTCGTTTTCACATCTCATCCTCTGTGTCTCCCTCTCCCCTGACAGTCCGAAGAAGGTCTCGACCCCGAAACATCGCCCATTCCTCTCCAGAGATGCTGCCTGTCCCACTGATTTACTCCAGCATTCTGTGTCTAACTTTGCCAAAGACTGTTGGATTCACTGACATGATTTGATTCTTGTTTCTTATGAGATGTTCAAACTCCTTATTCAATCTGGTATTTGCAAATCTCACCTCCCAACTTGAAAGGGGACCTGGAAACTGCTTATATTGACCCATTTATTTCAACAGGGACACCACCATCATAAACCTTGCAGCTCAAATGGCATGTTGGCCTTCTTCAAGAGAGGATTTGAGTATAGGAGTAAATAATAATAATAATAATAATAATAATAAACATTTATTTTATATAGCGCTTTTCCAGATGCTCAAAGACGCTTTACAAAAACAGTCAAGACATAAAAACAAACAAACGAACTGTCCTGACGGAGAAGCGGCGAACCAATATCGCCAGCGTCCTCTCACGTCAGGGTCCGGCAGTAGACAATAAAGAACACAAGACACACAATTACAGTTTTTAACACAAACAGCCATCACAGTGATTGCTCCAGGCACACCCTCACTGTGATGGAAGGCAAAGAAAAGTCTTATCTCCTGCTCATTCCTCTCCCGTGGTGCCTCGAGGCGATTGAGGCTCCCAACTTTTGAAGCCCCCGCCGGGCGATGGAAAGTCCCAGGGCCGAGCCGAGCCGAGCAGGCCGATGAAGGTCCTGATCCCCCACCGGGCGATGGAAAGTGCCGCGGCCGAGCCACGCAGGGCGATGAGGGGCCTGCGAGCGGGTCGATCAAACCTCGCGCTCCGGGGCGGTCGAAGCTGCTACGGCTGGAGTTCCTGAAAGCCGGTCGCCAGCCAGGGACCTGCGAGCTCCCAATGTTGCGGTCTGCAGGGCCCACGGCCGAAGCCTCCGAGATGGTAAGTCCAGGCCCTGCGACCGGAGTCTTCAAGGTCGATCCCAGCTGGAGGCCGCCGACTCCACGGTGTTAGGCCGTAGCACGAACGGAGATACGACACGGTAAAGGTCGCATCTCCGTTGAGGAGGAGATTAGAAAAAAAGGTTTCCCTCCCCCCCCCCCCCCACATATACAGAGTTAAAAATAAATCAAAAGAAACATTTAAACGATAACAAAGACAAAAACAAAAAAAAGACAGAGAGACTGCCGGTGAGCCACAGCTGCAGAACACAGCCACGCCCCCCTATAAGAGGTCCTTCTGTAGTTGTACAGGGCCCTGGTGAGACCACATCTGGAGTATTGTGTACAGTTTTGGTCTCCTAATTTGAGGAAGGACATCCTTGTAATTGAGGCAGTGCAGCGTAGGTTCACGAGGATAAACCCCGGGATGGCGAGACTGTCGTATGAGGAAAGATTACTGATTGGTTACTGATTGTGGACGATCAGCCATCATCACAATGAATGGAGGTGCTGGCTCAAAGGGCCAAATGGCCTCCTCCTGCACCTATTTTTTATGTTTCTGTATTTCTCTGTGGAACCTGTTGCTGGCCTTAAATGCCCTATACACTGACTTAGTTCCACAGGGACACACACCATATCTTCATCAATCAGTGTATTGAGTATAGAAGTTGGGAGGTCAGATTGCAATTGTATAAGATGTTGGTGAGGTCGCATTTAGAGTTTTGTGTTCAGTTCTGGGCACCATGTTATAGGAAGTTGTCAAGCTGGAAAGGGTACAGAGAGGATTTATGAGGATATTGCCAGGACTAGTGTCTGAGCTGTAGAGGTTGAGCAGGCTGGGACTCTATTCCTTGGAGCGCAGGGGGAATGAGGGCTGATCTTATAGAGGTGTATAAAATCATGAGAGCAATAGATCAGGAAGATGCACAGAGTCTCTTGCCCAGAGTAGGGGAATCTAGGCCCAGAGGACACAGGTTCAAGGTGAAGGGGAAAAGATTTAATAGGAATCTGAGGGGCAACTTTTTCATACAAAGGGTGGTGGGTGTATGGAACAAGCTGCTAGAGGATGTAGTTGAGGCTGGGACTATCCCAAAGTTTAAGAAACGGTTGGACAGGTACATGGATAGGCCAGGTTTGGAGGGATATGGACTCAACACATGCAGGTGGGACTAGTGTAGCTGGGATATGTTGGTTGGTGTGGGCAAGTGAATGAATATAACTTTATTGTCATTCAAAACTATACAGACGAGTGCATATTTGAACATACTTCCATTGCGTCTGGCTCACAATGTAACACCAAATAATAAAAATTGATTACAAAATAAATAAGTAACTCAAACATATTGTTTGCGGCGGATTATTGTGAATTCGAGAGTCTGATGTCTCGGGGGGAGAAGCTATTGCAGAACCTGGCTGTTCTGCTCTGTGTGCTGCAGTACCTTTGACCAGAGGGCAGCTGGGTGAACAGTCCGTGATGGAGATGGCTGGGGTCTTTAATAATGTTTGGGTCGAAGTTTAATAAGATGGGCTGAAGGGCCTGTTTCCAGGCCGTATCACTCGATGACTCTGTGACTCTATCTAAACACATAAACATAGCAAACGTGTGGACGTATTCTATACATAAGCTGGGCACTCACTCCCTCCTGCCTCCGTTTTTTCAATCATTAACTTTTAGATCTGTTTTACCATGGCTCACTGAGAAATATCAGTCACTTTTATCTTCAAGAATCTGGTTTGTTAATTTTGAAACAGTCCTTAATGTAAATTTATGCTCTTATTTACAATGTCAGAAGGATGTGAAGGAAATAAATATCTCTGAAGTTCGAAGCTGGTGTTGAAACTAATGTCTAATGAAGAGTAAAAGAGGTTTAAATGACCTTTATAAATGGGCACAGGAATAGGCTAGGCTGCATGTTGTTTGGGAGGTTTCGATGACTATTTGGCATCAGCAGTCTCTTTTCAGTTCATTGTTGAACTATTGCACCAATTGTTTAGAGAGCTCTTAATGGGCGGCACGGTGGCGCAGCGGTAGAGTCAGAGACCCGGGTTCCATCCTGACTACGGGTGCTGTCTGTACAGAGTTTGTACGTTCTACCCGTGACAGGGTGGGTTTTCTCCGGGTACTCCGGTTTCCTCCCACACTTCAAAGACGTAAAGGTTTGTTAGTTAATTGGCTTGGTGTAAATGTAAAATTGTCACTATTGTAGAATAGTGTTAATGTGCAGAGATCGCTGGTCAGTGTGCTGAAGGGCCTGTGTGTCTCTAAACTAAACTCAACTCCTGACTCAGATACATTATTCCAAGTGTAGGTTTACTCCTTGTGTCTGTTCCCTCACACTCCGTTTACAATCCAAGGCAAGACTCTGGGGAGGAATGGGTGACGTGGGTGAATGGGTGACCCGAAAAGTCATCCATTCCTTCTCTCCAGAGATCCTGCATGTCCTGCTGAGTTACTCCAGCATTTTGTGTCTATCTTTGGTTTAAACCAGCATCTGCAGTTCCATCCCACATTAGACTCGAGGGACTATTCTATGGCAGGGCTGTGACCAGAGACCTTGAGTTCAGTTCAGTTCAGTTGAGTTTATTGTCACGTGTACAGAGGTACAGTGAAAAGCTTTTTGTCGCGTGCTAGCCAGTCAGCGGCACGGTAGCGCAGCGGTAGAGTTGCTGCTTTACAGCGAATGCAGCGCCGGAGACTCAGGTTCGATCCTGACTACGGGTGCTGCACTGTAAGGAGTTTGTACGTTCTCCCCGTGACCTGCGTGGGTTTTCTCCGAGATCTTTGGTTTCCTCCCACACTCCAAAGACGTACAGATATGTAGGTTAATTGGCTGGGTAAATGTAAAAATTGTCCCTAGTGGGTGTAGGATAGTGTTAATGTACGGGGATCACTGGGCGGCACGGACTTGGTGGGCCGAAAAGGCCTGTTTCCGGCTGTATATATATGATATGATATGATATGATATGATACATGATTTAGTGCAAGGTAAAGCCAGCAAAGTCCGATCAAGGATATTCCGTGGGTCACCAATGAGGTAAATAGCTGAACTACTATCGACCTTGGACTTGCCTTCACACGTAAGCTGAGGGGGGGAGTGGGTGAACAGCAGGAGAATGCCAGAATGTCATTGAAGTTGAAAATCCATCTCCTTGTTTCCCTCAGTCCACTGGTGCAGAAGATGAACATTTCCACCATTCTGGCACCCAACTTGGAAATTCGACTTGGAAATCTGGTTGCTTGTTTAGCTCGTTTAGAGACACAGGCCCTTCAGCAGACCGAGTCCATGCCAACCAGCGATCACCGCGCACTAGTTTCATCTAACACATTAGGGACAATTTGCAGAAAGCAATTAACCTGCAAACTCCACACAGACAGCACCCTTGGTCAGGATGGAAGCTGGGTCTCTGGCGCAGTGAGGCAGTGAGGCAGTGGCTCTACCACTGGACCACTGGACCACTGTGCTGCCCCAATTCATCTGATTTCTTCAATGTCTTTTAAATGCTGTTCCGATACCTGCCTTAACTATGACCTCTGGCAGCTGTTATGGCCACTCAGCTAGAATCAATATATCTCCAAGTGCTTTACCAGTTTTATAATCTTGTGTCAAGATAAAATCTCTAAGGAGTGTTCAACTGGAGTTAAATCCACTTTTGATTTGGTGATGTATGAGAAATAAACTGCAGGCATTAAAGGGGAGACGGAGACTTCTTTAGCAGGAGATAGAAATTCCTTATTGCTTATTTACTTTCAGAGATACAGCGCGGAAACAGGCCCTTCGGCCCACCGAGTCCGCACTGACCAGCGATCCCCGCACATTAACACACACTAGGGACAATTTAAATTTATGCCAAGCCAATCAGCCTACGTATTTGGAGTGTGGGAGGAAACCGAAGATCTCGGAGAAAGCCCATGCAAGTCACGGGAGAACGTACAAACTCCGTACAGACAGCACCCACAGTCAGGATGGAACCTGGGTCTCTGGTGCTGCAAGGCAGCAACTCTACCGCTGCACCACCGTGTTGTCAAAGATGCCCAGACATACATTCTGAATAGTTCATGCATTCCTCTTCAGATTAATAAATTTAACATCACAGTCAAGTATTCATGTTTACACAAATGGGAAGGATGTGTGGAACGAGCTGCTGGAGGAGGTAGTTGAGGCAGGGACTATCGCAACATTTAAGAGGCATTTGGGAAGACATATAGATAGGATGGATTTGGGCCAAACGCGGGCAGGTGGGACTAGTGTAACTGGGACATGTAGATTGGTGTTGGCAAGTTGGGCCGAAGGGCCTGTTTCAACATTGTACCATTCGATGACTTGTCTAGACATTTCTTGCATTGGGAATCTTCGGAATGCTACTAACCGCAAGAGTGCAGAGTCACACTAGACCCACAAGGCAGTCACCTCTTGGCTTAATCTGAAGAGGTTTTATCAAAGAGGTCATCGGGATAAATAGATGGTAAGTCAGCTCTCACACTGGTTTAATTGCAGGGTGGGGAGAAGCTGGCACAGTAGGCAGCTGCCAATTTACGCAGTTTAGTATCAGGGGCTGCACTGACAATTTCTGCTTGATCGGCACAATTCTCAGTCAAACGGCATAAAACGCTCCCAGCGACAACGTTAATCTAGAGACCATGGATAAAACAAAAACAAAAGTTGTGCCAGAAAGCTGTTCATAAATGTCATTTGAGAATTCCAGCCTTATTCTCCCAGGGGGAGAAGGGGGGAGTAATACCGATGGCTCTTCTTTCTATCGGTTGCCATGGCGATGGTATCCGCGTGAGACTTCCACTGAACCATTATCCCAATCCCAGATAACACACGAGCCCACCAAGATTTATATTATAATATTGTAAACGTTTATTTTTTGTTGAAGCTGGGAAATGGAATAATACGAATTAGGAAGTGAGGGACACGAGGAGATAGGGGAGAGATTTAAGAGGGACTAGACCAAGTGGACCCGTTGGGCCCAAACCTCTCCTGCATTGATGCAGCACCTTCTCCTAACCCCCTTCCCCCTCCCCCTCCCCTCCCCACTTCCCCTCCCCTCCCCACTTCCCCTTCCCCCTCGCCATCCCCCAACCCCCCTTATCCACCTTCCTCCCCCTCCCTCCCCCCCCACCTCCCTCCCCCTCCCTCCCTCCTGCCTCCCTCCCTCCCCCCACCTCCCTCCCCCTCCCTCCCTCCCCCTCCCTCCCTCCCCCCCACCTCCCTCCCCCTCCCTCCCTCCCCCCCACCTCCCTCCCCCTCCCTCCCTCCCCCCCACCTCCCTCCCCCTCCCTCCCTCCCCCCCCACCTCCCTCCCCCTCCCTCCCTCCCCCCCACCTCCCTCCCCCTCCCTCCCTCCTGCCTCCCTCCCTCCCTCCCTCCCTCCCTCCCTCCCCCTCCCTCCCTCCCTCCTCCCTCCCTAGGAGATAGATTTAAACTAAAATGTGAATAACTTAAAAAATATAACACCGATTTCAATAAAACTACTTGCTTTACCATTAAAGGGATGATGGTGAGTAAGGTGGGCCTAAAATTGTCGCGCTATCGGGTACCGTTTTGGCTGTAGTTCGATCACAAATAAACAAACAAACGAGAGTTTTAGTATATAGATTTCAGGATCAATCGTTCCACTCAGAGGGTGGTCCATATCTGGAACGAGCTGCCGGAGCAAGCTAGCCAAGCAGATACAGTTACGATGTTTAAAAGACATTTGGACACATGTATGGATAGGAAGGGTTGGGAGGGCTTTGGGCCAATTGCAGGCAAATGGGACTAGCTCGCCTTGGTCAGCAGAGACAAGGTGGGCCGAAGGGCCTGTTTCCCTGCTGTTACGGCTCTGTGACTCTATGACTGAAAAGAAGTCATCTCATTGAAGCAGTTGAGCTGAGTTTAGTTTAGAGATACTGCACGAAACAGGCCCTGCGGCACACTGAGGCCGCGCCGACCACCGATCCCCATACATTAACACTACTCTGCACACACTACACAGGGGCTCCAACGCCTTCTGGAGCTGCCGCTGAGAAGCCGAAGACAGAACCCCTCAGGCTGGAGCCTCGCGGGTCAGAGATGGAGCCTCGCGGGTCAGAGGTGGAGCCCCTCGGGTCAGAGGTGGAGCCTCGTGGGTCAGAGGTGGAGCCTCGCGGGTCAGAGGTGGAGCCTCGCAGGTCAGAGGAGGAGCCTCGCGGGTCAGAGGTGGAGCCTCGCGGGTCAGAGGTGGAGCCCCACGGATCAATAAAGCCTAGGCCCCGGAGTCTGTGGAGCCAGGGGCTGGGGCCTGTGGAACCAGGGGCTGGGGCCTGTGGAACCAGGGGCTGGGGTCTGTGGAACCAGGGGCTGGGGCCTGTGGAGTCAGGGGCTGGGGCCTGTGGAACCAGGGGCTGGGGCCTGTGGAGCCAGGGGCTGGGGCCTGTGGAACCAGGGGCTGGGGCCTGTGGAGCCAGGGGCTGGGGCCTGTGGAGTCAGGGGCTGGGGCCTGTGGAGCCAGGGGCTGGGGCCTGTGGAGCCAGGGGCTGGGGCCTGTGGAACCAGGGGCTGGGGCCTGTGGAACCAGGGGCTGGGGTCTGTGGAACCAGGGGCTGGGGCCTGTGGAGTCAGGGGCTGGGGCCTGTGGAGCCAGGGGCTGGGGCCTGTGGAGCCAGTAGCTGGGGACTGTGGAGCCAGGCGCTGGGGCTTGTGGAGCCAGGGGCTGGGGCCTGTGGAGTCAGGGGCTGGGGCCTGTGGAGCCAGGGGCTGGGGCCTGTGGAGCCAGGGGCTGGGGCCTGTGGAACCAGGGGCTGGGGCCTGTGGAGTCAGGGGCTGGGGCCTGTGGAGTCAGGGGCTGGGGCCTGTGGAGCCAGGGGCTGGGGTCTGTGGACCCCGGGGCTGGGGTCTGTGGAGCCAGGGGCTGGGGTTTGTGGACCCCGGGGCTGGGGCCTGTGGAGCCAGGGGCTGGGGCCTGTGGAGCCAGTAGCTGGGGACTGTGGAGCCAGGGGCTGGGGCTTGTGGAGCCAGGGGCTGGGGCCTGTGGAACCAGGGGCTGGGGCCTGTGGAACCAGGGGCTGGGGCCTGTGGAGCCAGGGGCTGGGGCCTGTGGAACCAGGGGCTGGGGACTGTGGAGCCAGGGGCTGGGGCCTGTGGAGCCTGGGGCTGGGGCCTGTGGAGCCAGGGGCTGGGGTCTGTGGAGCCAGGGGCTGGGGTCTGTGGAGCCAGGGGCTGGGGTCTGTGGACCCCGGGGCTGGGGTCTGTGGAGCCAGGGGCTGGGGTCTGTGGAGCCAGGGGCTGGGGTCTGTGGAGCCAGGGGCTGGGGTCTGTGGACCCCGGGGCTGGGGTCTGTGGAGCCAGGGGCTGGGGTTTGTGGACCCCGGGGCTGGGGCCTGTGGAGCCTGGGGCTGGGGACTGTGGAGCCAGGGGCTGGGGTCTGTGGAGCCAGGGGCTGGGGTCTGTGGACCCCGGGGCTGGGGTCTGTGGAGCCAGGGGCTGGGGTCTGTGGAGCCAGGGGCTGGGGCCTGTGGAGTCAGGGGCTGGGGCCTGTGGAGTCAGGGGCTGGGGCCTGTGGAGCCAGGGGCTGGGGCCTGTGGAGCCAGTAGCTGGGGACTGTGGAGCCAGGCGCTGGGGCTTGTGGAGCCAGGGGCTGGGGCCTGTGGAGTCAGGGGCTGGGGCCTGTGGAGCCAGGGGCTGGGGCCTGTGGAGCCAGGGGCTGGGGCCTGTGGAACCAGGGGCTGGGGCCTGTGGAGTCAGGGGCTGGGGCCTGTGGAGTCAGGGGCTGGGGCCTGTGGAGCCAGGGGCTGGGGTCTGTGGACCCCGGGGCTGGGGTCTGTGGAGCCAGGGGCTGGGGTTTGTGGACCCCGGGGCTGGGGCCTGTGGAGCCAGGGGCTGGGGCCTGTGGAGCCAGGGGCTGGGGCCTGTGGAGCCAGGGGCTGGGGTCTGTGGAGCCAGGGGCTGGGGCTTGTGGAGCCAGGGGCTGGGGCCTGTGGAGCCAGGGGCTGGGGTCTGTGGAGCCAGGGGCTGGGGCCTGTGGAGTCAGGGGCTGGGGCCTGTGGAGCCAGGGGCTGGGGCCTGTGGAGCCAGGGGCTGGGGCTTGTGGAGCCAGGGGCTGGGGCCTGTGGAGTCAGCGGCTGGGGCCTGTGGAGCCAGGTGCTGGGGACTGTGGAGCCAGGCGCTGGGGTCTGTGGACCCCGGGGCTGGGGTCTGTGGAGCCAGGGGCTGGGGTTTGTGGACCCCGGGGCTGGGGCCTGTGGAGCCAGGGGCTGGGGCCTGTGGAGCCAGGGGCTGGGGCCTGTGGAGCCAGGGGCTGGGGTCTGTGGAGCCAGGGGCTGGGGCTTGTGGAGCCAGGGGCTGGGGCCTGTGGAGCCAGGGGCTGGGGTCTGTGGAGCCAGGGGCTGGGGCCTGTGGAGTCAGGGGCTGGGGCCTGTGGAGCCAGGGGCTGGGGCCTGTGGAGCCAGGGGCTGGGGCTTGTGGAGCCAGGGGCTGGGGCCTGTGGAGTCAGCGGCTGGGGCCTGTGGAGCCAGGTGCTGGGGACTGTGGAGCCAGGCGCTGGGGCTTGTGGAGCCAGGGGCTGGGGCCTGTGGAACCAGGGGCTGGGGCCTGTGGAGTCAGGGGCTGGGGCCTGTGGAGCCAGGGGCTGGGGCCTGTGGAGCCAGGGGCTGGGGCCTGTGGAACCAGGGGCTGGGGACTGTGGAGCCAGGGGCTGGGGCCTGTGGAGCCTGGGGCTGGGGCCTGTGGAGTCAGGGGCTGGGGCCTGTGGAGCCAGGGGCTGGGGCCTGTGGAGCCAGTAGCTGGGGACTGTGGAGCCAGGCGCTGGGGCTTGTGGAGCCAGGGGCTGGGGCCTGTGGAGTCAGGGGCTGGGGCCTGTGGAACCAGGGGCTGGGGACTGTGGAGCCAGGGGCTGGGGCCTGTGGAGCCTGGGGCTGGGGCCTGTGGAGTCAGGGGCTGGGGCCTGTGGAGCCAGGGGCTGGGGCCTGTGGAGCCAGTAGCTGGGGACTGTGGAGCCAGGCGCTGGGGCTTGTGGACCCCGGGGCTGGGGACTGTGGAGCCAGGCGCTGGGGCTTGTGGAGCCAGGGGCTGGGGCCTGTGGAGTCAGGGGCTGGGGCCTGTGGAGCCAGGGGCTGGGGCCTGTGGAGCCAGGGGCTGGGGCCTGTGGAACCAGGGGCTGGGGCCTGTGGAGTCAGGGGCTGGGGCCTGTGGAGTCAGGGGCTGGGGCCTGTGGAGCCAGGGGCTGGGGTCTGTGGACCCCGGGGCTGGGGTCTGTGGAGCCAGGGGCTGGGGTTTGTGGACCCCGGGGCTGGGGCCTGTGGAGCCAGGGGCTGGGGCCTGTGGAGCCAGGGGCTGGGGCCTGTGGAGCCAGGGGCTGGGGTCTGTGGAGCCAGGGGCTGGGGCTTGTGGAGCCAGGGGCTGGGGCCTGTGGAGCCAGGGGCTGGGGTCTGTGGAGCCAGGGGCTGGGGCCTGTGGAGTCAGGGGCTGGGGCCTGTGGAGCCAGGGGCTGGGGCCTGTGGAGCCAGGGGCTGGGGCTTGTGGAGCCAGGGGCTGGGGCCTGTGGAGTCAGCGGCTGGGGCCTGTGGAGCCAGGTGCTGGGGACTGTGGAGCCAGGCGCTGGGGCTTGTGGAGCCAGGGGCTGGGGCCTGTGGAACCAGGGGCTGGGGCCTGTGGAGTCAGGGGCTGGGGCCTGTGGAGCCAGGGGCTGGGGCCTGTGGAGCCAGGGGCTGGGGCCTGTGGAACCAGGGGCTGGGGACTGTGGAGCCAGGGGCTGGGGCCTGTGGAGCCTGGGGCTGGGGCCTGTGGAGCCAGGGGCTGGGGCCTGTGGAACCAGGGGCTGGGGCCTGTGGAGCCAGGGGCTGGGGCCTGTGGAGCCAGGGGCTGGGGCCTGTGGAGCCAGGGGCTGGGGCCTGTGGAGCCAGGGGCTGGGGTCTGTGGAGCCAGGGGCTGGGGTCTGTGGAGCCAGGGGCTGGGGTCTGTGGACCCCGGGGCTGGGGTCTGTGGAGCCAGGGGCTGGGGTCTGTGGAGCCAGGGGCTGGGGTCTGTGGAGCCAGGGGCTGGGGTCTGTGGACCCCGGGGCTGGGGTCTGTGGAGCCAGGGGCTGGGGTTTGTGGACCCCGGGGCTGGGGCCTGTGGAGCCTGGGGCTGGGGACTGTGGAGCCAGGGGCTGGGGTCTGTGGAGCCAGGGGCTGGGGTCTGTGGACCCCGGGGCTGGGGTCTGTGGAGCCAGGGGCTGGGGTCTGTGGAGCCAGGGGCTGGGGTCTGTGGAGCCAGGGGCTGGGGTCTGTGGAGCCAGGGGCTGGGGCCTGTGGACCCCGGGGCTGGGGCCTGTGGAGCCAGGGGCTGGGGTCTGTGGAGCCAGGGGCTGGGGCTTGTGGAGCCAGGGGCTGGGGCCTGTGGAGCCAGGGGCTGGGGTCTGTGGAGCCAGGGGCTGGGGCCTGTGGAGTCAGGGGCTGGGGCCTGTGGAGCCAGGGGCTGGGGCCTGTGGAGCCAGGGGCTGGGGCTTGTGGAGCCAGGGGCTGGGGCCTGTGGAGTCAGGGGCTGGGGCCTGTGGAGCCAGGAGCTGGGGACTGTGGAGCCAGGCGCTGGGGCTTGTGGAGCCAGGGGCTGGGGCCTGTGGAACCAGGGGCTGGGGCCTGTGGAGTCAGGGGCTGGGGCCTGTGGAGCCAGTGGCTGGGGCCTGTGGAGCCAGGGGCTGGGGCCTGTGGAACCAGGGGCTGGGGCCTGTGGAGTCAGGGGCTGGGGCCTGTGGAGTCAGGGGCTGGGGCCTGTGGAGCCAGGGGCTGGGGTCTGTGGACCCCGGGGCTGGGGTCTGTGGAGCCAGGGGCTGGGGTTTGTGGACACCGGGGCTGGGGCCTGTGGAGCCAGGGGCTGGGGCCTGTGGAGCCAGTAGCTGGGGACTGTGGAGCCAGGCGCTGGGGCTTGTGGAGCCAGGGGCTGGGGCCTGTGGAGCCAGGGGCTGGGGCCTGTGGGGCCAGGGGCTGGGGCCTGTGGGGCCAGGGGCTGGGGCCTGTGGAACCAGGGGCTGGGGCCTGTGGAGCCAGGGGCTGGGGCCTGTGGAACCAGGGGCTGGGGCCTGTGGAACCAGGGGCTGGGGCCTGTGGAGCCAGGGGCTGGGGCCTGTGGAACCAGGGGCTGGGGACTGTGGAGCCAGGGGCTGGGGCCTGTGGAGCCTGGGGCTGGGGCCTGTGGAGCCAGGGGCTGGGGCCTGTGGAACCAGGGGCTGGGGCCTGTGGAGCCAGGGGCTGGGGTCTGTGGAGCCAGGGGCTGGGGCCTGTGGACCCCGGGGCTGGGGCTTGTGGAGCCAGGGGCTGGGGTCTGTGGACCCCGGGGCTGGGGTCTGTGGAGCCAGGGGCTGGGGTTTGTGGACCCCGGGGCTGGGGCCTGTGGAGCCTGGGGCTGGGGACTGTGGAGCCAGGGGCTGGGGTCTGTGGAGCCAGGGGCTGGGGTCTGTGGACCCCGGGGCTGGGGTCTGTGGAGCCAGGGGCTGGGGTCTGTGGAGCCAGGGGCTGGGCTCTGTGGAGCCAGGGGCTGGGGTCTGTGGAGCCAGGGGCTGGGGCCTGTGGACCCCGGGGCTGGGGCCTGTGGAGCCAGGGGCTGGGGTCTGTGGAGCCAGGGGCTGGGGCTTGTGGAGCCAGGGGCTGGGGCCTGTGGAGCCAGGGGCTGGGGTCTGTGGAGCCAGGGGCTGGGGCCTGTGGAGTCAGGGGCTGGGGCCTGTGGAGCCAGGGGCTGGGGCCTGTGGAGCCAGGGGCTGGGGCCTGTGGAGCCAGGGGCTGGGGCCTGTGGAGTCAGGGGCTGGGGCCTGTGGAGCCAGGAGCTGGGGACTGTGGAGCCAGGCGCTGGGGCTTGTGGAGCCAGGGGCTGGGGCCTGTGGAACCAGGGGCTGGGGCCTGTGGAGTCAGGGGCTGGGGCCTGTGGAGCCAGGCGCTGGGGCCTGTGGAGCCAGGGGCTGGGGCCTGTGGAGCCAGGGGCTGCGGCCTGTGGAACCAGGGGCTGGGGCCTGTGGAGTCAGGGGCTGGGGCCTGTGGAGCCAGGGGGCTGGGGCCTGTGGAGCCAGGGGCTGGGGCCTGTGGAGCCAGGGGCTGGGGCCTGGGTCGATGCCACAGAAGCGTCTGGAGAGGACCCAGTGGCGATAGTGGAGAGAGAGGTCGGTGCGGCGGTCGATGATGGCGCTGATCGATGGATGAGGACGGACATGTTGAAGTGAGGATGCCGCTGCCGAGGGAAGGAACTATGGACAATGGGGACATGGTGTGGGGGAGGGATGAGGGGGAGAAGGATAAAGGGGGAACTGGTGCAGGGAGGGGGATTTGTTACTTTGCAAGCACCCTTTGTTGGCGACTATTTGTATACCTTGGGTATGCAAGCAAATAACTTGTCACGTGTGACAATAAAGTAATCTATTCAATAGGGACAATTTTACATTTATACTAAGCCAATTATCCTACAAACCTGTATGTCTTTGGAGTGTGGGAGGAAACCAAAGATCTCGGAGAAAAGCCACGCAGGTCACGGGGAGAACGTACAAACTCCGTACAGACAGCACCCGTAGTCAGGATGGAACCCGGGTCTCTGGCACTGTGAGGCAGCAACTCTACCATTGCCCCACCTTGTCGGTTGATCGAAGTAGGAATTCAAAGAGCACAGGTGAGATTTGCTCAGAGTCCTGCATTACATTATAGGCATAAGAACACTTCCCAAAGACAACTATGCTGCATTGTGGTGGGGACTTTGCCACTTATAACTTCTCTTCACAGTTTATTTTGCTGACAAGAGGCTCTCACAGCAGAGGCCTGAGTGGCCATCAGTAAAGCATAACAGCAGATAAATTAATAACCACCACATAATCAATACATAATTCAGAAAGTTCAGTCCTGAAGAAGGGTCTCAACCTGAACGTCGCCCATTCCTTCTCTCCTGAGATGCTGCCTGACCTGCTGAGTTACTCCAGCATTTTGTGAATGCATAATCAATACAAATCATAAACAGTTATGAATTACCGGAAAACAATGCCTGTTATGTTATGAGAGTTTCCTCTAATTAATAAGTTCATTTTCACTTAAAAGAAGCAGTTGACCTCAATGGTTTAAAAGTTCATAAGTGATGGAACAGAATTAGGCCATTCGGCCCATCAAGTCTACTCTGCCATGCAACATGGCTGATCTATGTCTCCCTCCTAACCCCATTCTCCTGCCTTCACTCCATAACCCCTGACACCCGTACTGATCAAGAATCTATCTATCTCTGTCTTAAACGTATCCATTGACTTGACCTCCACAGCCTTCAGTGACAATGAATTCCACAGTTTCACCACCTCTGACTAAAGAAATTCCTCCTCATCTCCTTCCTAAAGGAATATCCTTTAATTCAGAGGATATGACCTCTGGTCCTAGACTCTCCCACTAGTGGAAACATCCTCTCCACATCCACTCTACCCAGGCCTTTCACTGTTCTGTACGTTTTAATGAGGTCCCCCCTCATCCTTCCAAACTCCAGCGAGTACAGGCCCAGTGTTGTCAAACACTGATCGTATGTTAATCCACTCATTCCTGGGATCATTTTCTTTAGATTTGTTTAATTTTGTTAGAGATACAGTGTGGAAACAGGCCGTTCGGCCCACTGAGTCCATGCTGAACATCGATCACCCATACAGCAGTACCATGTTATCCCAGTTTCTCATCTTACAAACTCGGAATGTTTTATAAAGGCCAATTAACCTACAAACTTGCAAGTCTTTGGAATGTGGGTGGAAACCAGAGCACCCGGACAAAACCCATGAAGTCTCAAGGAGGCTGTCCAAACTCCGTACAGACAGCAGCTGAGGTCAGGATGGAACCCGGGTCTCTGGTGCCGTAAGGCAGCAACTCTACCGCTGCACCACCATTCTGCCTTGGATGGCAGTGGCGACAACACTCCTAACGAGAAAGTGGTAGTGGATCTAACAGAAGGCTGGCAGAAAGAGCTTGTCTGTGCAAGCCATGGTTTTGTCATGTTGCGGAGGGGGGTGAGGGGAGAGGGGTTGGTTGGCAAGCTGGTACCTGTGGCATAACCCATGCCAACATATACCACACCTTGGGACCAGCTCACCTCACACTCCACCACCGTTGGTTTGGTCATCTGGAGCAAACAAGTGTATTATATTTTTACTCACTCACTCCATCCATCCCTCTCTCTCTCTCTCTCTCTCTCTCTCTCTCTCTCTCTCTCTCTCTCTCTCTCTCTCTCTCTCTCCTCTCTCTCTCTCTCTCTCTCTCTCTCTCTCTCTCTCTCTCTCTCTCTCTCTCTCTCTCTTCTCTCTCTCTTGCCTCTCTCTCTCTATCTCTCTTGCTCTCTCTCTCTCTGTCTCTCCTTCTCTCCTCTCTATATCTCACACCTCTCTCTCTCTACCATTTAGAACGGAGAATGAGGAACTTTTTCAGTCAGAGAGTGGTGAAGGTTGTGGAATTCTCTGCCTCAGAAGGCAGTGGAGGCCAGTTCGTTGGATGCTTCAAGAGAGAGCTGGATAGAGCTCTTAAGGGATAGCGGAGGTGAGGGGGGTATGGGGAGAAGGCAGGAACGGGGTACTGATTGAGAATGATCAAGCCATGATCACATTGAATGACGGTGCTGGCTCGAAGGGCTGAATGGCCTCCTCCTGCACCTATTGTCTATTGTCTATTGTCTATTGTCTATTGTCTATCTCTCTTGCCCTCTCTCTCTCTCTCTCTGTCCCTCTCTCTCTCTATCTCTCTATCTCAATCTGGATGGCAATCGGTGACTAGTGGGGTTCCGCAGGGGTCGGTGCTGGGACCCCAGCTGTTTACAATTTATATAAATGACTTAGAGGAGGGGACCAAGTGTAATAAATCCAAGTTCGCAAATGACACAAAAATGGGAGGTGATGGCGAGCCTGGAGGCTTGTTCTTTGTTAAAGAAGTTTATTGCGACAGCAACATTCGATTACAAAGTATAACGAACGAGATTACAGACAACCATTAATTCTAACTGTTCACTTCGAAGAACTCTCCTAACTGACTGGTTTTGGGCGCAAAACCACCACGTGACGATGCTGTCCAATCAGCGGGCTCAACTCCCTGGACCAATCCTACGGTCGCACCCACCCGTGACCTTGCTGCCAATTTGAGGGTTCGACTCCCAGACTAATCTCTATGGTCGCTACAAGGTAAAGCAGGAAGTGAGGAGGATAGAAAAAGCCTGCAAAAGGATATAGATAAGCTAGGAGAGTGGGCAGACTTGGCAGATGACATTTAATACTGATAAATGTGAAGTTATGCATTTTGGAAAAATAAATCATAAAGCAAGTGGTAATACAACGCAAAGGGACCTGGGGGTACTAGTACTGGAATCACAAAAAGTTAGTATGCAGGTGCACAAAGTGCCAAGTGAAGGCCAATGGAGACTTAGCCTTTATTGCCAGGGGGATAGAGTATAAAAGTAGGGGAGGTGTTGCTGCAGCTGTATACAGTATTGGTAAGACCGCATTTGGAATACTGTGTGCAGTTTTGGTGTCCATATTTAAGAAAGGATGTACTTGCTCTGGAGGCAGTGCAGAGAAGGTTTACACGGTTAGTTCCAGGGATGAGGGGGTTGACATATGAGGAAAGGTTAAGTAGGGTTGGGACTTTTCTCATTGGAGTTCAGAAGAATGAGAGGCGATCTTATTGAAACGTATAAGATCGTGAGGGGCCTTGATCGGGTGGATGCACTAAAGATGTTTCCGATGATCGGGGAGACCAGAACTAGGGGGCATAGTCTTAGAATAAGAGGGGGTTCTTTTAAAACTGAGATGAGGAGAAACTTCTCACTCAGAGGGTGGTTAGTCCTGTGGAATTCGCTGCCTCAGGGAGCTGTGGAAGCAGGATCGTTAAATAAATTAAAAATGGAAATAGATTGTTTTTTAATAGACAAGGGAATTAGGGGTTACGGGGAGCGGGCAGGAAGTGGACATGAGCTATTGTTAGTATAGTAAGACCTGAGTAATCTCCTGGACAAGTTTCGATCGCCTAGCTTGGGGTCGGAGAGGAATTTCCAGGATTTTTTCCCCAAATTGGCCTGGGTTTTTATCCATTTTTTTGCCTCTCCCAGGAGATCACACGGTTCTTTTGGGTGGGAAGAAGGGCGATAGTGGGAAGGGGGTTAGAGTAGGATCAGCCATGATCGTATTGAATGGCGGAGCGGGCTCGAGGGCCGGTTGGCCTACTCCTGCTGCTATTCTCCTGTGTTCTTGTGTTTTTGTATCTCTCGGCCTCAAGCTTGGGCCCTGGATTTTCAGCAAAGACAAAGAACTGTTGTAGGAGTGAATTTGCAGCCAGAGGCAGTGCATGCAGCCCAGCCCAAGCAGTGATAATGCCCCTGCCCAGCAGTGACCACTCCTGGGCTTGGTTTAAAACGTTTCAAGTTCAGACACATCGTTAAACTTGATGATGGTGAATATGTGGGTCCCTTGAAGGCAGAAATGGGTGAAATTATTATGGGTAACAAGGAAATGGCAGAAGAGTTGAACAGGTCTGTCTTCACTAAGGAAGACACAAACAATCTCCAGATGTACTAGAGGACAGAGGATCTAGGGAGACAGAGGAACTGAAAGAAATTACATTAGGCGAGAAAAGGTATTGGGTAGATTGATGGGACTGAAGGCTGATAAATCCCCAGGGCCTGATGGTCTGCATCCCAGGGGTACTCAGGGAGATGGCTCGAGAAATAGTGGATGCATTGGTGATCATTTCCCAATGTTCAATGGATTCAGGATCAGTTCCTGTAGATTGGAGGATAGCTAATGTTATCCCACTTTTCAAGAAAGGAGTGAGAGAGAAACGGGGAATTACAGACCAGTTAGCCTGACATCGGTGGTGGGAGAAGATGCTGGAGTCAATTACTAAAGAGGTAATAACGGTGCATTTGGATAGCAGTAAAAGGATTGGTCCAAGTCAGCATGGATTTATGAAGGGAAATCATGCTTGACTAATCTTCTGGAATTTTTTGAGGATGTGACGTAAAATGGATGAAGGGGAGCCAGTGGATGTGGTGTATCTAGACTTTCAGAAAGCCTTTGATAAGGTCCCACACAGGAGATTGGTGAGCAAAATTAGATTTTAGATTTTTTTAGATTTTGATTTAGAGATACAGTGCAGAAACAGGCCCTTCGGCCCACCGGGTCCGCGCTGCCCAGCGATCCCCGCATATCCTACACCCACTAGGGGACAATTTTTACATTTGCCCAGCCAATTAATCTCCAACCTGTACGTCTTTGGAGTGTGAGAGGAAACCGAAGATCTCAGAGAAAACCCACGCAGGTCACAGGGAGAACGTACAAACTCCGTACAGACAGCACCCGTAGTCAGGATCGAACCTGAGTCTCCGGCGCTGCATTCGCTGTAATGCAGTAACTCTACCGCTGCGCTACCGTGCCGCCCTGGTATTGGGGGTAGGGGATAGAGAATTGGTTGGCAGACAGAAGCAAAGAGTAGGAATAAATGGGTCCTTTTCAGAATGGCAGGCAGTGGAGAGTGGAGTGCCGCAAGGCTCGGTGCAGGGGCCGCAACTATTTACAATATATATTAATGATTTGATATTAAAGCTCACAAAGGGATAGGAGAGTATGGCCAAGGTGTAATAGGGATCGATGTGAAGGGTGAGATGAGTGAGGAATTTAAAAGTATTGTATATGAATGCGCGAAGTATAAGAAGTAAGTAGATGAGCTTGAGGCTCAGTTAGAGGTTGGTAGATATGACATTGTGGGGATTACAGAGACGTGGCTGCAGGAGGATCGGGCCTGAGAACTTAATATTCAGGGTTATACATCCTATAGAAAGGACAGGCAGGTGGGCAGAGGAGGTGGGGTAGCTCTGCTGGTGAGGGGTGAAATTCAGTCCCTACGAGGGAAGACATTGGGACTGACGAGGTGGAGTCACTGTGGATAGAGTTGAGGAATTGCAAAGGTAAAGAAGACACTAATGGGAGTTATCTGCAGACCCCAAAATAGAAGGCCCAGATTAGGGTGTAAGATGCAGCAGGAGTTAAAACTGGCATGTAACAAAGGTAATGCCACTGTGGTGATGGGGAATTTCAATATGCAGGTAGACTGGGAAAATCATGTTGGTTCTGGATCCCAAGAAAGAGAGTTTCGAGAGTGCCTCCGAGATGGATTCTTAGAGCAGCTTGTAATGGAGCCTACCAGAGAGAAGGCAATTCTGGATTTAGTGTTGTCCAATGAACCAGATTTGATAAGGAGAACTCAAGGTAAAAGGAACCACTTGGAGGGTAGTGATCATAATATGATTAGTTTCAATCTGCAATTTGAGAAGGAGAAGGTTAAATCAGAGGTGTCAGTGTTGCAGTTGAACAAAGCGGACTATGAAGGCATGAGAGAGGAGCTGGCCAAGGTAGACTGGAAAGGGATCCTAGCAGGAATGACGGTGGAACAGCAATGGCAGGAATTTCTGGGCATAATCTGGAAGACGCAGGATCATTTCATTCCAAAAGGAAGAAAAATTTTAAGGGGATTAGGAGGCAACTGTGGCTGACAAGGGAAGTTAGGGATGGAATAAAACTAAAAGAAAATGTATAAACATAGCAAAGAGTAGCCGGAAGCCAGAGGATTGGGAAACTTTCATAGGACAACAGAAGTAACAAAACGGGCAATACGGGCTGAAAAGATGAAGTACGAGGAGAAGCTGGCCAAGAATATAAAGAAGCTTCTTTAGATATGTTAAGAGACAAAGAGTAGCAAAATCAAATGTGGGTCCCTTGAAGGCAGACACAGGTGAAATTATTATGGGTAACAAGGAAATGGCAGAGAAGAGTTGAACAGGTACTTCGGATCTGTCTTCACTAAGGAAGACACAAACAATCTCCCAGATGTACTGGAGGACAGAGGATCAAGGGGGGGTAGAGGAACTGAAAGAAATTTCATTAGGCGAGAAATAGTATTGGGTAGATAATGGGACTGAAGGATGATAAATCCCCAGGGCCTGATGGTCTGCATCCCAGGGTACTCAGGGAGGTGGCCCTAGAAATAGTGGACGCATTAGTGATCATTTTCCAATGTTCAATAGATTCAGGATCAGTTCCTGTGGATTGGAGGATAGCTAATGTTATCCCACTTTTCAAGAAAGGAACAAGAGAGAAAACGGGGAATTACAGACCAGTTAGCCTGACTTCGGTGGTGGGGAAGATGCTGGAGTCAATTATTAAAGAGGTAATAACGGTGCATTTGGATAGCAGTAAAAGGATAAGTCCAAGTCAGCATGGATTTATGAAAGGGAAATCATGCTTGACTAAACTTCGGGATTTTTTAGAGGATGTGACAAGTAAAATGGATGAAGGGGAGCCAGTGGATGTAGTGTATCTAGACTTTCAGAAAGCCTTTGATAAGGTCCCGCACGGGAGATTGGTGACTCAAAGTAGACCACATGGTATTGGGGGGTAGGGTGTTGACATGGATAGAAAATTGGTTGGCAGACAGGAAGCAAACGAGTAGGAGTAAACGGGTCCTTTTCAGAATGGCAGGCAGTGGCGAGTGGAGTGCCGCAAGGCTCGGTGTTGGGGCCGCAACTGTTTACCATATATATTAATGATTTGGAAGAGGGAATTAGAAGTAGCACTAGCAAGTTTGCGGATGACATAAAGCTGGGTGGCAGTGTAAACTGTGAAGAGGATGTTAGGAGGTTGCAGGGTGACCTGGACAGGTTGAGTGAGTGGGCAGATGCGTGGCAGATGCAGTATAATATAGATAAATGTGAGGTTATCCACTTTGGCAGCAAAAACACGGGGGCAGATTATTATCTCAATGGAGTTAGGTTAGGTAAGGTGGAGGTGCAGCGAGACCTGGGTGTCCTTGTACACCAGTCACTGAAAGTTGGCGTGCAGGTACAGCAGGCAGTGAAGAAAGCTAATGGCATGTTGGCATTCATAACGATAGGATTTCAGTATAGGAGTAAAGAGGTTCTTCTGCAGTTGTACAGGGCCCTGGTAAGACCACATCTGGAGTATTGTGTACAGTTCTGGTCTCCTAATTTGAGGAAGGACATCCTTGTAATTGAGGCAGTGCAGCGTAGGTTAACGAGATTGGACAAGCTAAGTGCAGAAAAAATGTTCCCAATGTTGGGCGAGTCCAGAACCAGGGGCCACAGTCTTAGAATAAAGGGGAGACCATTTAAAACCGAGGTGAGAATAAACTTTTTCACCTGGAGAGTTGTGAATTTGTGGAATTCTCTGCCACAGAGGGCAGTGGAAGCCAAATCACTGGATGGATTTAAGAAAGAGTTTGATAGAGCTCTATGGGCTTGTGGAATCAAGGGATATGGGGAGAAGGCAGGCACGGGTTATTGATTGTGGACGATCAGCTATGATCACAATAAATGGCGGTGCTGGCTCGAAGGGCCGAATGGCCTCCATCTGCACCTATTTTCTATGTTTCTATGTTTCTATGTTTCTATGGATGATGGAATTAGAAGTAACACTAGCACGTTTGCAGATGACACAAAGCTGGGTGGCAGTGTAAACTGTGAAGGGGATGTTAGGAGGTTGCAGAGTGATCTGGACAGGTTGAGTGAGATGGCAGATGCGTGGCAGATGCAGTATAATGTAGATAAATGTGAGGTTATCCACTTTGGCGGCAAAAGAAAGGAGGCAGATTATTATCTCAATAGTGTCAAATTAGGTAAAGGGGAAGTGCAACAAGACCTTGGTGTCCTTGTACACCAGTTACTTAAAGTAAGCGTGCAGGTACAGCAGGCAGTGAAGAAAGCTAATGGCATGTTGGCCTTCATAACACGAGGATTTGGGTTTTGGAGTAAAGAGGTCCTTCTGCAGTTGTATAGGGCCCTGGTGAGACCACATCTGGAGTATTGTGTACAGATTTGGTCTCCTAATTTGAGGAAGGACATCCTTGCTATTGAGGCAGTGTAGCATAGGTTCAACAGGTTAATCCCTGGGATGGCGGGGCTGTCATATGAGGAAAGATTGGAAAGACTAGGCTTGTATTCACTGGAGTTTAGAAGGATGAGAGGGGATCTTATAGAGACGTATAAAATTATAAAAGGACTGGACAAGCTAGATGCAGGAAATATGTTCCCAATGTTGGGCGAGTCCAGAACCAGGGGCCACAGTCCTAGAATAAAGAGGAGGCCATTTAAACTGAGGTGAGAAGAAACTTTTTCATTCATAGAGTTGTAAATTTGTGTAATTCTCTGCCACTGAGGGCAGTGGAGACCAATTCATTGGATGAATTTTAAAAGAGAGTTAGATAGAGCTCTAGGGGCTAGTGGAATCAAGGGATATGGGGAGAAGGCAGGCACAGGATACTGATTGTGGATGATCAGCTATGATCACAATGAATGGCGGTGCTGGCTCGAAGGGCCAAATGGCCGCCTCCTGCACCTGTTTTCTGTGTTGCTATGTTTTTAATATCTATCCTTCAATAGACATTTCCAGCTTCACTCCCAAAGTGTACCCAAGTCACACCCCTGGCTACTCAGTCTCTCCTCCAAACCATAACGTGGCTTAATAAAAAGTTTCGACCCAAAATGTCAGTGATTCCTTGCATCCTAGACAGGTAGCTACTCATATTTCAATCGGGCAGCTGACAATGAGCTTGACTTCTCCATCCCCCCTCTCTCCATCCCTCTCCCACCCAAGTCGTACCAGTTTCAAAGTCGTACCAGTTTCAGAGTCTCATTGTCTGTGACTGGTTCCCACCTACACCACAGCTAACAATGGCCCGTCTCCTTTATCTTGGTTACTTCTTTTGCATATCTTTCAATCATTTGTTCTATATCTCAACCTCACCGTCTATATCTCTCGTTTCCCTTTCCCCTGACTCTCAGTCTAAAGAAACGTCACCTATTCCAGAGATACTGTCTGACCCGCTGAGTTACTCCAGCTTTTTGTGCCGATCTTCGGTGTAGACCAATATCTGCAGTTCCTTCATGCACACGCATGTAGGAGTACTTGGGATTCAGGAGCATATTTGTGCAGAAGGTGGTGGAGCAAGTCATTGGGTGTTTTCAAGGCATAGATTGCCAGGTATTTGATTGGTACGGGTGTCAAGGGTTTTGGGGAGAAGGAAGGAGAATGGGGTTGAGAGGGAAAAATAGATCAGACATGATCGAATGGCGGAGTAGTATTGATGGGCCGAATGGCCTAATTCTGCTTGTATGTCTTATGGTCTTATAATAACATAATTGTGTGAGCAAAGCTGGAGCATTTTGTAAATATCATCCCTGTCCTGAGATGGAATGACAGTTAACTTCGTGCCAGCCATTTGCTTTTTTTATGTGAAGTGGAATCTCATAATTTAGCTGTAAATGATGACGATCTGTCGTTTGGAACATCGTAATGGAACCATTAAAAGCGCCCTAGGGCAACGCTCTGCTATTTTCTCATTAAGGGAAAACAATCATCTCATAACTATCGTGATTTATTGTCATGAGTATTCAGCAGACATTGGCTGCTTGCGAGGAATTCTGGAGGAGGAGAAGCACAGAAATACCAATCTCCCATTTCCCATCCCTTGCCATCCTTCCACTGCCCAACAGGTGGTCTTGAGACAACAGAAGCACATCGCCCCAGAGATAGAGGGGTGCTTCCAAAGATGAATCTGGAACCAAGCAGCTAATGCAGAGGAAGAACCTCTTTGTGGCAGAGACTATATTCAGACTATGAATGAGTGAATGATACTTCATTATCACGGGTGACAAATCACAGTCACATACACGAGGTATGCAAAGAGTTGCCACATAAAGGGCGCGGACAAAGTTGCAAAGTATCCCGTGCTGGATCCCCCTTTGTTGTCCCCGTCCCTCTCCCTCTCGGCAGGAATCATATCTATGTACTAAAACTCGCGTTTGTTTGTTTGTTCCTGAACTACAGCCAAATCGCTACACGATAGCGTGACAATTCTAGGCCCACCTCACTCACCGTCGTCCCCTGGTCCTATGGAAGAAGTTTCATTGAAAGCGGTGCTATATTTTTAAAGTTATTCACATTTTAAAGTTTCAAAAAATGCACATGTGCAGTTGGGGCTCCGTTGGTCTGGTGCTTACGGAAGATGGCCACCGCACCTGCGCATGCGCAGAACAAACACGTTCTCGCGTGCACAGAACAAACGCATCCACGCGTGCACAGAACACACACGTCCTCGCGTGCACAGAACAAACGCATCCACGCGTGCACAGAACACACACGTCCATACGTGCACAGAACACACACGTCCACACGTTACACAGAACACACACGTCCTCGCGTGCACAGAACACACACATCCACACGTGCACAGAACAAATGCACCCGCATGTGCACAGAACAAACACGTCCTCGCGTGCACAGAACAAACACGTCCCACGTGCACAGAACAAACGCACCCGCACGTGCACCGAACAAACGCAGAAGGAGGGGGTGGAGGATAGGGGAGGGGGAGGGTGGGAGAGGGTGGGGGGTGGGGGGTGGGGAGGAAGGGGGGGGGAGGAGAGGAGGGGGAGGGTGGGAGGGGAGGACGGGGGGAGGGGGAAGGAGGGAGGGGGAGGGACCGGGTGTGGGAGGAGGGGAGGGAGGGGGAGGGACGAGGGGAGGAGGAATGGCGGAGGAGAGGGGGAGGGGAGGGGGGTTTGGGAGGAAGGGGGGAGTGGGGGAGGAGGGAGTGGGGGAGGAGCGTTAATGCAGGAGAGGTACCCCTAGTGGAGAGGGTGGGAGAGGAGGAGGGGGGAGAGTGAGAGGGGGGGAGAGGGTGAGGAGACAGAGAAGGGGGGAGGGGGACGGAGGGGGGAGGGGGAGGGAGGGGGGAGGGGTGGCGGGAGGGGGAGGGAGGCAAGGGGGGAGGGGGAGGTGCAGGGGAGCAAGGGGGGAGGGGATGGAGGGGGAAGAGGGGAGGGGAAGTGGGGGGAGAGGGGAAGGGGGAGGAGGGGTGGGGGGATTTGGGGGGGGGGGGATATGGGGGAGTGGGGAGAGGTTGCTGCACCAATGCAGGAGTGGTTTGGCCCAACGGGTCCACTTGGTTTGGTAACATATAAAATTATTAAACTATTAAGGGATTGGACACGCTAGACGCAGGAAACATGTTCCCAATGTTGGGGGAGTCCAGAACCAGGAGCCACAGTTTAAGAATATGGGGTGTGCCATTTAGGTCTCAGATGAGGCAAAACATTTTCACCCAGAGTTGTGAATTTGTGGAATTCTCTGTCTCAGAAGGCAGTGGAGGCCAATTCATTGGATGCATTCAAAAGAGAGCTAGATAGAGCTCTTAGGGCTCG